>NW_024412377.1:93578638-93756459 GCF_014898765.1 Herpailurus yagouaroundi
ATATATATATATATATATATATATATATATATATATATATATATCAATTCCACCATGTAGAGTTTGAAAATTTGACAAGTGTACTGTCCTATCCAAGTCACTGGAATAGATGAATCTGAGAATAGGACATGAAATATAAACCCTGTATAGATTTCCATACAGTTCCTTCCAGGTTAATATTACTCCATTAATCCGTGTTCTTGAAATAGTTCTACTTAAGCAATGAAAGACAAGGACCAGGCTAAGACAAATGCTAGAAAATAGTTTTTAAAAGCCCAAAGAGGAGAAAACCGGGACTGAAGAACTAAGGCTGATCAAGGTCCAGAAGGAGCGGGAATAGGTTGGTGCGACAGAATCTCTGAATCTCGCTGCTGCTTAGGACACTTAAGTCTTTGCAGTTAGTGGAAGCAGTGGTTTCATGTCTTTCATTTCTTGCTTCTCTCCTCATGGTCTATGACAACCTCAGAATATTTAAGAAACTGTTCCAATTCTGGGCCCACCAAATAAAAAAAAAGCACTGGTTTGCAAAAGAGTACCAGATGAAAGCCTGAAAAGATTCCCAAACTTACTCTGAAAACATTGTTTGGGGAACATTTCTCAAGGCTTAACTGGGTGAGCTCAGCTTCCAAGCTGAGCTATGGGTGAACTGCCAAGAGTTCTGGATTTGAGGGTCAAAAAAGGGCAAGAAGAGAACAGGACCAGACCTCATGTCTACAGGTGTCCGCTGGACAAATTTGACAAGGACTCCCACTTCCAAACTCCCACCCATGGTCAGAAATCACATGAAGCTATGTGATATTTCAAAGGCTGTAAATAGAGCACTTTGATTCAAGTAACACAGAATACTTGGATATACACGAGAGAGCCTTTGGGGGAATTTCAACTCATAAAATGTATGAGGCAGCTCTCACAGAGGGTGAGACATGGGTTCAATATAAAACATAAATGACTTGGGGCGCCTGGGTGGCGCAGTCGGTTAAGCGTCCGACTTCAGCCAGGTCACGATCTCGCGGTCCGGGAGTTCGAGCCCCGCGTCAGGCTCTGGGCTGATGGCTCAGAGCCTGGAGCCTGCTTCCGATTCTGTGACTCCCTCTCTCTCTGCCCCTCCCCCGTTCATGCTCTGTCTCTCTCTGTCCCAAAAATAAATAAACGTTGAAAAAAAAAAAACATAAATGACTAAATATGAGCAACTTCTAGATCCTTTGGAATTAAAAATAGTACTATATATCACTTGGAACATAAACTCAGAGTTCATGGTAAGGTCTAGGATATGCAACATGACCTTATACCATGATAATTAGACCCTTATCCCCAGTGACCTTTATAGAGACAGAGTCTTTAAATATCTTATTAATCATCATGGTCCTTTCATAAATGGTAGCTTTGACAGCAGTCTTAACTTTTAGATAAGAGGCCTAAAGTCTAGAAAATTTCTAAGGTATTTATTGTACACAATACTGCTCAATTTAATGAGTATATATCTGTAAACTGCTCTAGGCCCAATCAAAAGATCATACCAACAAATTTCCATCAAAGAATATTAATAATAAATAGTAAAAACCCTGTCCTGACTATTTAGCCAACATTAAGAGTTATGTCTTGGGGATTTTATATAGAATTGTACCTCTTGGAATATAACACAAAAAAATGCTAAGTGGACGTATATTAGGCATTCTTTTTATTATTCTTTCTTCAGCTCTATTAAGGTATAATTAACTTAAAATTGTATATATTTAAGGTGTGCAACCTACTGCTTTGATAAACATATACCTTGTGAAACGATTACCACAATTAATCAAAGTAGTTAAATACCTAGCACTTCACATTGTTATCTTTTGTTAGTGTGTGAGAAAGATTAAGATCTACTGTCTTCCAGCATACAATACAGTATTATCAACTATAGTTACCATGCTTTACATTAGATCTTTAGAACTTATTTACCCTGCTTAACTGAAACTTGATATTCTCTGACCTACATCGCCCTGTTTCTATCCCCCTCATTCCCTGGTAACCACCATTCCAATTTCTGTTTCTAATAGTTCAACCTTTAGATCATGCAGCATTTGCGTGTTTGGCTTATTTCACTGTGCATAATGTCATACAGAGTCATCTATGTTGCAAATGATAGGATTTCTTTATTTTTTAAGGCTGAATAATATCTTCTTGTTTAAACACCTCACATTTTCCTTATCCATTTATCTGTTTATGTACACTTAGGTTGTTTCCATATGTTGGCTACTATAAATAATGTGGCAGTGAACAGGGGAACACAAATATCTCTTTGCTATTCTGACTTCATTTCCTCCAGATATATACCCAAAAGTGGGAGTGATGGATCATACAGTAGTTCTATTTTAAGTGGAGGAATCTCCATACTGTTTTCCGTAGCGGCTGTACCAATGTATATTCTGACCAACAGTGTACCAAAGCTCCTTTTTCTCCATGTTTATCACCAACACTTATTATCTTTTGTCTTTTTGATGACAGACATCCTAACAGGTGTGAGGTGATAGCTCATTGTGGTTTTTATTTGCATTTCCCTGATGATTAGCGATGTTGAGTGCCTTTTCATTGGCTATCCGCACGTCTACTTTTGAGAAATGTCTATTTGGTTCTTTGTCCACTTATTTGTTTTGGGTTTTTTTGTTGTTGTTGTTTTCTTGCAATTGACCTGTTTGAGTCCCTTTCATATTCTGGACATTAACCCCTTATTGGATAGATGGCTAAAAATATTTTCTCCCATTCTGTAGACTGCCTTTTTAGTCTGTTGATTGTTTCCTTCACTGGGCAGAAGCTTTTTAGTTTGACGCAACCCACTTGTCTATTTTTGCTTTTGTTTGCCTGTGCTTTAGGAATTATATTTTTAAAAATCACTGCCCAGAGGCACCCAGGTGGCTCAGTTGGTTGAGCGTCCGACTTCGGCTCAGGTCATGATCTCACAGTTTGTGAGTTCGAGCCCCACGTCAGGCTCTGTGTTGACAGCTCAGAACCTGGAGCCTGCTTCAGATTCTGTGTCTCCCTCTCTCTCTGCCACATCTCCACTCATGTTCTCTCTGTGTGTCTTAAAAAAAGAAATAAAACATTGAAAAAATTTAAAAAAAAATCATTGCCCAGACTAATGTCAAGTTAGTCTGTTACAGTTTTCAGGGCTCATGTTTAAGTCTTTAGTCACTTTTGAGTTGACGTCGAATATGGCATGAGATAAGGGTCCAATTTCATTCTTCTGCATGGGGATATCCATTTCTCCCAACACCTTATATCAAAGAGGCTATCCTTTCCCAACTGTGTGTTCTTGGCATCTTTGTCAAAGACCTATTGACTATAAATGCTTGGGTTTATTTCTGGAATCTCTATACTATACTATTGGTATATATGTCTGTTTTTAGGTCAGTACTATATTATACTATAGCTTTGTAGTATATTTTGAAATCAGGTAGTGTGATAGCTTTAGCTTTATTTTTCTTGATTGCTTTAATCTTTATTTGAAGATTACTTTAGCTATGTAGGGTCTTTTGTGGTTCCATATGAATTTTAAGACTTTTGTATTTCTGTAAAAAATCCATTAGAATTTGACAGGAACTACATTGAATCTGTCAATCACCTTGGGTAGTATGGACATTTTAACAATATTAAGTCTTCTATTCCAGGAACACAGGATATTTTTCCATTTATTTGTGCCTTCTTCAAGTTTTTTCACCAATGTTTTATAGTTTTCAGTGCTCAGATCTTTTACTACCTTGGCTAAATATATTCTTAAGTATTTTGATGCTGTTTTTTGATGCTATTTTTTTATTTTTATTTTTTTGTTTGTCCTGTTGATGCTATTTTAAATGGGATTATTTTCTTAATTTCTTTTTCAGATAGTTCATGGTTTGTGTATAGTAACATAGCTAATTTCATGTGTCGATTTTGCATTCTGCATCTTTACTGAATTCATTTATTACTGAACAGTTTTTTGGTGGAATCTTTGGAGTCTTCTACATCATCAGGTGATCATATCATCTGCAAACACAGACAATTTGACTTCTTCCTTTCCAACTTAATGTTTCTTTTTCTTTCTGTCTGTCTTTCTCTCTCTCTCTCTCTCTCTCTCTCTTTTTTTTTCGTCCTGATTGATCTGGGTAGGACTTCTAGTATTATGCTGCATAGCAGTGGTGATAGTGAGCATTCTTTATTGTTCCTGATCTTAGAAGAAAAGCTTTTGGCATTTCAATGTTGTGTATGATACTAGCTATGGGCTTTCCATAATGACTTTTATTATGTTGAGGTAGTTTCCTTCTGTTCCTAGTTTGTTGAGGATTTTTATCATGAAAGGGTTTTGAATCTTATTATCTTGTCAGATGCTTTTTCTGCAAGTACTGAGATAATTATATGATATTTTATTAAGAATTCTTGAATGATACCGTTTAGTACACAGAAAAACTATCTCAGTGTATAATTTAAGGATTAAAATTTTAGACTAAAAATTAAGATCCACCCTTCATGAGAAAATTTGACCACAATACTGAAGTGACAGTGTGTATATCAGGTTCCAAGTTTCCTTTAATTATCTCTACCTTTTTTTTTTTTTAAACAAGAGAAAGTAGGGGGTGCTTAATGATATTCTTGTTAGCTAAATTGACACAAAGTATTAGAATCAACTTGATCTCTGCCTGTTAAGGCTTTTTAAGCACCTTCCACCGTAATCTGGATTTGGTTCAAGCAGATGAACTTCCTTTTTTCTCATAATACAGAGCATAACAGACATATACAATTGAACTAGCTACTTAAAAATCCTTTCTGTGGAGGATGATGTAAAGAAAAACCTTTCATCATACCCACCTACTTGCAGACTAATTTTTTTTCCCCTTTCAAATAAACCTCCCAAGAAGCTTGCCCTGAGTGCCTAACACTCCTGAAGTACATCCATTGACTACCAGAGACAGAATTGGAGGGCAGACTTTAAAGGTCACATAGTTCAGCCACCCTCAGAAACACTCTCACTTCCATGCTTCTACTGGGTTGGGTCACCTTCCCCAGCTCCCAATGGAATGAGACGTTTAATTTACAACAGCCCATTCAGAAACACAGAGCAGGTGCCCATTTGACTTGGTCTCAGTATTTGCGTTTGAGAAAGGGTCCTGGCTGTCTGGTTGACTCCAGAAAAATATTATAGATGATGCAGTTGAGTCATGTGACACATGGTTAAAAAAATAAACAGCCCTCTTGTTGACACAGGACCTACAACTAAGACAGAGGCTTTAGTTCATGTGATGAAATATTTGGCACTGAGGAAATGTCACTAGCTTTGTTTTTCTTAGCATGGAAAACCAATTCATATTTTCATATTAGGCTGACTCTCAACTGTTTCAGCCTTGTGTTATCTCAATAAATTGGACTACTCAAGAGCTGCTTTCTGCACAGCAAAAACAAGTTACAAAAACTTTTTGAAATGAGAGACTTTAGAAGCCATTCTCTATCCTTTCCGTGCTTTCCCTGGTTGCTGGCTTGCTGACCTGGAGCTTTTTACCTGGTGGTCTGATGAGTCATGGCATTAGGGAAAAACAAAAAAAAGAAGAAGAAGAGAAAGATAACAAGGCTATTTGGCTGGTTAAATATAGAAGCAATTAAAAACCTGCTGGGTGGGCTCTTTTCCTGTAAGGCCTGGATGTTGATTTGCAAGACAACAGTGGATTCTCTTCGTGGTACCTACAAATATTCTAGAAAATGTAGTAGGAAAGGGATGTGAAGACAGACTCAGCAGAACGGACAGTCCGTAAATTCTTAGTCTTCAAGTATTTTACAGTCTTTGACAGATCTCCAGGTAGGTTACTTTAAAAAAACAAAATCCAGCTGCAAAATTGACTTGGAAGAACAATCTGGACACAAGCAAGCTTGATCACAATGCTAACTGTGTCCAGTGGTGGGTATTTTGTCTCTTAAACCAGCTCCTCCTGTGTTCCCTCCCTCTCTGTGCTGAGCAGCCACTAACAGCCAACCAAACCAAAGACTTTGGAATCCCTCTATCTCACCTCCCTCATCTACACTCATGGTAAGTTTCTTCTCAAATACTCTTGTCTCCTCCTTTTACTACTGCCACCATACAAATTGAGGGCCTCATCTTCTCACTTTGGGGTCATGACCTGATCTTTGAACTCTCTCCATTCTAGACTATATGCCAGAATGATCTTTCTAAGATCAAGTCCAAATGCACCCCAGCTTAAAAACCTTCTTGATGATGATCACCTCATTAAGATCAAGTTCAGATTTTTAGTGAGGGAGGCATAAAATGGAGGTTTGCAAGCCAACCCAACCTACATTTGGGAGGCATGTAACTTCAGAGTGGAGGTTCTGGAGTGTGGGTGGGAATATTGCTGATCCCTTTACCAGTTGTATGATTTTAGGGAATTAAACTCTCTGAACTAAAGTCATTTCATTTGTAAAATAGGGATAGTAACATCTACTTCACAGAATTGTTGTGGGAATTAAATTAATAATGCAAAATATGCTTGACGTGGAATGTGGCAGATAGCTACTGCTCAATGCTAACAAAATATTATTATTGTTTTTGATCTTGTTTTTACTTTTCTGTTTCTAGTATTTGTTGCTTTTTCCCCAAACCTCCATCTTTTTCAGCCATTTTCAACTGTTGTCTGTACATGAACAATACCCTGTGATTTCCCACCAGTGTTTTTAAGCTTTGCCCAGGAGGATGAGGCAGATTTGATAGAGAAAAGCCTAAAGGAACTACGGATCATTGGAAGGTACTAGACTGTGGGTTGAATGAGGGTGGTGTAACTCAAGAATCCTCCATTAATATACAGAGAGAGATATTGTTCATGTCAAAGTGTAAGACAAATTGGTTCCTTTATTAAGCCAACTGGGAGGAGACAGGTCATACAAAAGCTGATAAAAACTGGTGTTTCAAGAAGAAAAGTTAAGCAAAACTGAGTGTGCAATGAAAAATTCTATACTGTGGGATGCATCGCATTCTGCCAGAGGGGATAGAACCTTGAAAGTGCCACACCAGGTTGGGCAACTCCCTTCTTTCCCTGAATTTCCCTTCTTTGCCTTCTTTGCTGATTCATTTTCATCTTCAATGGTTATTTCAATTATCCCTTTCTCTATTAGCCTCCCCTAACTTCGTCAGTGTTACCTACCCCCTCCAAAGTAAGCAAAATTTCTTGCTTTTTATTAAGCACATACTATGTACACTGTAGTCACTGATTGACTTACTCTAGGTCTTCTATATGAGGTAGTAAGTATTTTGATCATTGTCAGATACACGGTAGCAATCAAGTGAGTATTTGTTAAATGACAGTTCACAAAGCAATTTTTTCCCCCTAATATATGTTTTTGACTTGTCTGAATTTTATTTCCGCTCTTTGAATTTCCCTTAGACACAGGATACTTTGAAAGGAAGAAAATTTTATAGGACCTTTGACTAACAATCTAAAAGACAAAAACAAAAACAAAACAAAATTGTGTAAAGAAACCAGTACTTGAATTCAAGATTAATGGAAAATAGAAATTTAACTGGAAATAATTGGTCACAGGTAGAAGGCACGCTACCACATGAGTAAAGTAGAAACAGATTAGGATAACCCATAGGAAAGCATGTCAGGGTTCTTAGAAAAAATACAGGAAATAGAAAGCTAGTGGTTCTGGCTGACCTGAATGCATAGCGTTCCATTAATTTTTTCAGGCAAATCCTTTCCTGCCTTCTCTGGCTCTTCTTCTTACCAACTGTATCATCTTGAGGAGCTGAGACTCTCTGAATCTCAAATTTCTAATATGTAAAATGGAGTGGGGGAGAGGATGGGAATGACTATTCTGCCCACTTTATGGGATTGGAAACTATGGTTAAACTGGAACTCATTATTGAGATAGTCGCTTTGTGCTTTCAATGGAAAATTAAAAATTACCTAAAATATTGAATGAATGCTTTCTTTATCAAAATTCTAAAGCTATTTACTCTACTAGTCCAATTGAGAAATGCAATTACACAAGTCATTACAGTTTGGATTCGGAGATTAGAATTCATCCTACAAGTAGTTTGCTAGAAGGCACATCACACACAAAATACCAGAATTACAGAACATTTTAAAGTAAAATAAATGGCAGAACTAAATGGATTTATTTATACTCTCACCTTTTGGTGCTTGATGTTGTAAATCTGTAGCTTAATTGAGTGATATTAATATACTGTAAGTGACTTTATAGAAATTTGATTGCTATTATAACTACAATTATAAACAGTAATAGACCAGGTTATAAAGAAATCTTGTGGGACCAACTTTCTTTATAATAGGTGAATAAGAATGACTGGTAATTCACTGGGTATAATTTAGTAATAATGTATAATGGTAACCTGCAAGTAACTGGATTGAAACAGCTTTGACTGGATTGAAACAGCTTTTGCCTCATTTAATATTAGTGATTGAGAAATGTTTCCTGGCTCTGTAATAGATATATGCATGATATTTATTATATTTCTGAAGGTATTTGAGTTATTGTAACATCTTAAACTCTTTGCTCATAATTTTATTTATACCTTTTATTTTCTTTAACCAGGTATATAAAGTTTGTTAAAAAAAGGTAAACTTCCCCTTCCTCTCCTAATGAAATCATATGAGCGAGGACTCCATTTAAAGTTATTTGTAGAAAAAGGTGTGAATGGCTACCTCTATAAATAAGGTTTATGTATATTTTGAAATAGGATATGATGCCTTCAAAAATCACAAGAACCGTCTGGAAATGTTAGGAATTTTTAAACAAGCAACTACTTGTTTTACAAAGTTCCCTCAAATGTCATTCAACCTTTCTTCATCTCTTTATGAAGAAGCATAGCTGCTGTGCAATTTTCTGCAGAGCCCTTCCAGCTAATATTAAATTGTAAGTGCAGAACTAAAATAAATTTGTTTACGTTGTCAGCTTTGGGTACCTGGTGTTTTAAACCCAGAGTTCTAATTGGAAATATGATATCAATATGCTTTCTTTAGGTGCTTGACTGTAATACTTGTTTTATGAAAAAAGAAATAATCATAAAATTATTAGCTCTTTTAATCAACAACCATTTGAATACTCATAAAGATATTTAGATGTCAAGGCAATAAAGCCTATGAAATGAAATGGACCAGATAACTATTTAAAAGAATTCTCAGGTGTCAAGTTTCATAAAAAACATAGTCTAGAAGTGAGGATTAATTTTCTCTCAGATAACATGTTATCTTGTTTTAATGTGATTAAAAATCTCCACTGGGTCTGATGCTAATCTCTCCTCCAAAGGCTTGGATCTTATCAAGCTTAGGAGCTACTTGATACCCTCAAGAGCCAGTATCAGTTTTTATAATCTCTTCTGGGCTAATGAGACAGTGGTTAAGTTTACACAGATTATCACTTGTGGCTGTCTCATCAACTTGACATTATACAGAAGAACTCAACCCTCAAAGAGGCTCAGACAAGTTCACATGGGTAGAAACTGAGAAACCATATTTAGTGATTTGCCTTAAAATGCTTTAGCCTTTTTGGTTTTATTTGTTTATCTTATCTTCTCCTTCTGATGTGTCTAAAATTTATCTTTTTAGCCCAAAGGCTTACATTGTATACAGAGTTCTTGATTTTTTTTTTAATTTTTTTTAACGTTTATTTATTTTTGAGACAGAGAGAGACACAGCATTAACGGGGGAGGAGCAGAGAGAGAGGGAGACACAGAATCGGAAGCAGGCTCCAGGCTCTGAGCCATCAGCCCAGAGCCCGACGTGGGGCTCGAACTCGTAGACTGTGAGATCGTGACCTGAGCTGAAGTCGGACGCTTAACCAACTGAGCCACCCAGGCGCCCCAGAGTTCTTGATTTTTAAATGTATTATTCACCCAACGAACATTTATTGTGTGTTATGTGCCAGTTACCATGCTAGGAGGCTGGGATATCACATATGATCCCTGAATGTTTCTTTCCCCCTTAAATGCTTTCTTTCACTGTGGCTTTCTGTAATAAAACTACTTGTAGGTTATGTCCAAGTCCTCCTGTCACCTTATGTTTGAATATAATACATATTCATCCATCTATTCATTCATTATTCTTTCAACAAATATCATTTGAGTGACTCTATCATCTTTCTAACAATTGGGTGATAGAAAGATGAATTAGTTCTGCCCTCAAGCAACTTATGGTCTAGTGTAGGTGGTAATATACATACTACATGATTGTGAAGATGTCACTCAATAAGGGATAAGGAAGTTCAGATAAAGAAGGAATTACTTCAGTTGACAGGATCAGGGCAGACTCTGGATGAAGAGGCTATAATGGGACCTTACGATTAGTGAGGCTATACACACATGGCAAAAGGAGGATATCCCAGGTAAAGGACAGAAAAACAAAGGCATAGAGCTGGGAGCTCAGAAAGAATTAACACGCAAGAGAAGTGTTCAGTTTGGCTCATTTCAGTTTTGCTGGGTAGGTCAGGGAGAGTGAGGAGATAAAAGAGGAATGTTAAAAGCAGCTAATAGATGCTTGTTGCCAAGGACCACCACAGAATCTTCATATATTTGGAAACCCTTTGATGAGGCAGACTTTGAAATTTAGGGTGCTCTACAACCAACCCACCCCATGATGCTGGTTCTCTAAATTGCCATTCTCTTACATTATCTAGTTGTTCAGGAATTCACAACATTAAACACAATAGATTCCGGGGCCAAATAATCAACAATAGTTGGAAACTTATAACTTAGAAAGACATGTCCTCATTTTGAAATTGAATCCCAGACATGACTTCTGGAATTTCAGGTTTGGTTAGGAACAATTAACTTGGACAAAGTTCACCAAAGTTCACTTCTAGGGAACCTGGAGAAAGTTGGGCATAACTCAGAACCAGCCAATGTGGTGGCCTGCAAACATGCATTCATAGGTATAGACAGACATGCCCCAGTCCCTCAGGTGGAAACCATTTGAAATGCCATGGTATTGAACAGCGTTAGCTAGAAGCCTGGCCAGCTCAGTGCCTTCCACCAGTTCTCTCCCAGTGGTTTTATTTCCATCTGATCCCGAGCTTACTGCAGGGTGCCTATCATGACCACAGAAAATAAGAAGCTTGAAGAAATAGGCGAGCCCAACCTATTGGACTGCCCTCACTATCCAAACCTTTCCTATAAAATTCATGACATATGTGATCACCCCATATTTCCATGTAAATTAGAGCATGAAAGGAGAAGTTTAACTTGCCTGGGCTCCCACTATTGGATTTTTCCAGTTGGCATCAACTTCTGTTCCTAGATGGAATTACAGGAAAAAATAGGAGAGAATATGTCTTACCTTACTTCAACAGGACTGCTTTATTGCATATTATCAATTATGAAGCATTTTGATTCACCCATACAATGCATCCAACTATCACAACTTTGAATTGTGAGTGGTACTTAACTTACAAAAGAATAAAAGCCATGATGACTAATGCTTTTTTAGTGCACTTTCTTGGTTAAAAAAAAAATCTTAAGGAAGTTCAGCATTGCCGCTACTGGGACTTTTCTCTACTATAAAAACTAAAGACGCAAACTTTAGAACCAAATAGATGAGGGGCGCCTGGGTGGCTCAGTCGGTTAAGCGTCCGACTTCAGCCATGTCACGATCTCGCGGTCCGTGAGTTCCAGCCCCGCGTCAGGCTCTGGGCTGATGGCTCAGAGCCTGGAGCCTGTTTCCGATTCTGTGTCTCACTCTCTCTCTGCCCCTCCCCCGTTCATGCTCTGTCTCTCTCTGTCCCAAAAATAAATAAACGTTGAAAAAAAAATTAGAACCAAATAGATGATAAAGAGATTCCTATTTGAATCTGCTTGAATAACTGAGGTGATGCTTTGGTGCTTTGTTTAGAAGCTTTAGACAGAAAGTCATGTGTAATATGGTTTAATGTATATTTATTACATCAACTTAAAACATACCTGAACTCTCTGTCTTCACTTCCCTTCATAGTACCATAAAAAGTTACTTAGGTCCTAAAATGGTGCTCAAAAAAATTTAAAAAGCAGTTTCTATGTCACATGAATAAAATATACAAATGAAGACAATGTATTTTGATGTTGTAAAATAAGTTTGAAAGGCAGGCATCAAAATGAATCTATTTTTAAAGGTCTGCATTTCATACGGAGTGGTAATGTGTGTTTTATTGTTCTTCTGCAAGGTCTAATACAAAGGAATACAATATCCCCCATCCACAAGGCTGCAACAATCCATTAAACTTCAGACATTTTGCTTCCAATTGGAAAGAGGGAAAAGGTTCCTCTTATGTGTTCTAATATATGTTATTTCAATATCTAAGATGTCTACCACTATAAAAACAAAGTATACATTTTTTTTTCCCAAAGGCTTGCCTTCTTAGTTTAAACCATTGAGTTAAAAATAGGGAATAAATACGACAAAGAAAGAAAGGTGTAATCACTGATTTTTTCTTGCAATGTTCCGCAGGAAAGTGGCACCACTGAGTGATATATGCACCCCAGGGCTAGCAGCTGGAGGGCAAAAACCACTTTTTATCCATGATTGACAAATAATACATAATGAGAAGAGAGAGGCAATTCAAGTTTTAAATTTCACTCTTTCTTTGGCTTTTCAGGGCAGCTGGGCACTGCTGTTCTCACTTGGTAACCTTTGAGGTGCTGCCAGGAAAGGGGACCCAAGTGACAATTGTTTCTCTCCTCCTACAATCCCCCAAAGCCTCAATAAATATGTGTGCTTCATTCTTTCAAAGAGGATCCAGCTGCTAACAATGCTGCCATTTCTCCATGGAATGAAAATCCTGGAGGTCTGGAAATGTACTGCATGGTTATAATGACCAGCATAGAGTAAAGCTGAGATTTAAAATCCCTAAAAGTGGCATCCATCAGTGGGGAGTCAGTTGGTAGCTGATAAGTAAGCAGTTGGAGAGACAGTAGAGAGTCTTTAAGAAGAGAAATCAAATCAGAGCTCCGTCACAAGTGAGCTTTATAAAGTAGTGTTGTAGATATTAAACATTTTTATATTTCATAAAATTAAGACATGTTTAATGTAAATAAGTTAGGAAACTCAGGTAAGAAAAAAATCATCAATGAACTAAAAAACTAGAGATAGCTAATTTAACATTTTTGGTCTCTTTTAGAATTCTTTCTACATTTCTGAAACTCTGTCTCTATATTTTGTCTATGTCAATACTCATATCCAGATCTTCATCTCTCTGTAACTATGTCCAAATACATCACATATCCTTATATCCTTGCATACATATCCTTATTTACATCACATGTTCTTATGCACATCCAACAACCTAAGTGTCATCTGATGCTGTCTTCCTAATCCCTCTGCCTTGAACCAAAATTGTTCCCCCCCGCCCCGCCCCGTGTTTCCCATCACAACTACAAATGACAACTGATCAGGTCTAAAATCTTAGATTCAACCTCTACTCCTCTTTTTTTCTCATACTCTGCTCTAATGCATTAGCAATATCTACTGATTCTACCTTACATATTTACTCAGAATCCATCCAGTTCTCCTTTCCTCCATCCCACCACCCTGTCCAACTATCGTCATCTCCTGCATGAATTATTGTGACAACTTCTTAACTGGTCTCTGTGCTATGCATTGGTCTCCTTTCCCTCCAGCACAATGGCAAGGCTAAGATTTAATAAATATAAATTAGACCATTCACTCTTCTGCATTAATGGCTCTAATGGCTTCTCAACATTCAGAGTAAAATCCAGGGTTTATATAAATGGCTTAATGGTCTCTTAACAAGGATGATGTTGGCATTTTGTGCAAAACAGTTTTTCACTGTACTTTTGTATATCTTGGAGATCACAAAATCTTTGGTATAACTTTTTCTACCTAAGTGCCAGTAGAGTCCCAGAGTCTTTGTGATAACCAAAAAATATCTTACCCCAACATTTCCAAGTGCACTTTGAGGGGGCAACTCTTTCTCTGTTCCCGTTGGAGAACCATTATAGCATCCCTACTCACACTTCTCCCTTAATTCATCTCCACCTACTTGCCTTGGCTCATCCTGTCACAGACTTGCTGTTTATTGGGTAGACTAAGAATCTTGCTGTCCAGGTGTCTTGTACTTGCTGTTATCTCTACCTGGAACCTTCTCCCCCAAGTTACCTTAGTTCTTATAGGTCTTTACACAAATGTCATCTTTTCAGGGAGGGCAGCCTTCTCACCCAACACTTCATATCCCCTCTCTCTGCTTTATTTTTGTTCCTCAGCACTTTTTGCTGTTAAACATACTATTTCTTCATTAATCTCAGTCATTGTGGTCTAGTGTTCTGCCTTATTAGAATATAAACTCCAGGAGGCAGAGTCTTGGTCTATTTGTTCATGACTATATCCTCAATCTCCAGAGCATTCCTGGGACATAATAGGCACTCAAGAAATACAGATCACTAAAGATTTAAAAAATAGAATTATTTTTATGTATTGCATATCAGGATAACTTACTAAGTTAATGGTCTTAATCTTTCTTTCTTTTTTTTTTTTTATATTAGGAAACTTTCTGAAAACACAGTGGAAGCTATGAATCCTCTCCCAAAGAAAATGCATATTTGTGTCTATGCACTTGCATGTGAAGAATCCAACAATTTTCTTCCCCCAGAACCTTGGAGACAAGACAATATAATTAACAATTGAGTTGGGTAGATCAGTGACCAGTAAATTACTATCCTTAAAAAAATATTCAGGGAGGAGGGAGACAAGATGGTGGAACAGCATGGAAGTTTTTTGTGTGTCTCGCGTCCATGAAATATAGCCAGACCAAGACTTAACCATCCTGCACACCTAGAAAACTGACCTGAGGATTAGCACAACAATCTGCACAACCTGAACCACAGAATTCAGCAGGTATGTGGCGCAGAGAGGTGAACTTGGGGAGAGAGAAGCCACGAAGGGCAGGGAGCCACTTTTGTGTGTGAAGAGAGGAAAGAGATGGGGTGGGGGTGGGGTGGAGAATACAGGAAAAGCACCCCTCCCCAAAAGCAGCTGGAGAGAAAGTAGAAAATTGGAAATAGCCACAGGGACTAAACTAAAAAGGGAGAAAGAAGAAAGGAGAGGGTTTATATTCTATTTAGACTGTAAACAAGGGGAGTGCAGAGTCTGTAACTCTGCAGCTCAATACCTGGCGGTGTTCTGGTGGGAAGGGCGAATCCCCAGGAACAGAGTGGGGTCCCAGAGGTTATCAGGCCACATGGGGAAAAGTGGTTCCACTGCTGGAAGGACACTTGGTACAGACTGTTGAGGCCACTTGGTCCCAGCAGACCCCAGAGAATGGCCACATGCGCTGGTGCTAGAACAAGGTCGTTAAGAGTGAAGTCTGGTGTCAGATGTGTTGTGATTTTCCAAAATCCCTGAAATGCTGCTGCTACACTATCTCACGAACTGTTTCTAGGGCGGGCTGGCACCTGGACACAGGCTCTGGGCATTGGCAGGAGCATGGTCCCGCAAGTGTTCCTGGGTGTGGCCAGCATTCAGCCATTGCTCAGTGAGACCCTCCACAGAGGGGTAGAACGGGTCAAAGCTACAGTTCCTCAGAAGTAAGGGACGGGGAAAAACAGCTGCATCTGAGATAAAACTCAGGAGAGAGGTACCACCGGGGCTTGGTCACGGACAGTGTAAAAGCGGGGAGTGGATGAAAGCTGAAGACAAAGGGTGGGTGCGTGATCGCTGATCAGGGAGAACAGAGTTCCAATACTAGAGACTGGGTAGCTGGGTGATGCCATTTTCACAGCTCCCGCACAAACTCACTCGCACCTACAAGTGCCACAACAACCCACCCCAGTAGGCTAGCAGCGCCATCTAGTGGAGAACGAAGCCCTTACCCTAAGTCCTGCCCAATTGGGCCAACCTTGCTCTTCAAGAACACAAGTCTCACCACCTCCTTAGTTTATGGACTATAAAGCGCTTCATAGTCTGACTTCTAGGGGAAAACGAAGTAATTTCAGTCATATTTCAGTCTGTTAGCAGGTCCATCTATTCAATTTTCTTTCTTTTTTTTCCCTGTTTTTCACTTCTTTTTCTTGAATACAGAAAGAGAAAAAATTCATTTTTATTTTCAATTTTTATCAAAAATATTTTTCTTTAACTTTTGACTATATTTTTTACTTTTGTGCAAATTTTTTCAAGTTCTATTTTACTTCCACCATTTTATTTTAGTCTACTTCAGTGTATTCACTTTTTCAAAATTTCAAACTATTTCCTTTTTTTCCTCTTTTTCATTTCTTTTCTTTTTCTTGAATACAGAAAGAGAAAAAATTCATTTTGATTTTCAATTTTTATTAAAAATATTTTTATTTTTTTGTACTATATTCTTTGGTGTAATTTTTTTCAAATTCTATTTTACTTCCATCATTTCATTTTAGTCTACTTCAGTGTATTCATTTTTTCAAACTTTCAATTTCCTTCTTTTATCTTTCTTTTCCCTCTAATCTATCAAACCACTTTCAACACCCAGACCAAAACACACCTAGGATCTAGCACTATTTATTCATTTTTATTGTGTGTGTGTTAAATTTTTTAATATTCATATTTTTTTATTTTAATTTTTTAATTTTAATTTTTTCTACCTCATTAACTCCTTTTCTCCCTTCAAAATGATGAAATTAAGGAATTCACCCCAAAAGAAAGAGCAGGAAGAAATGACAGCCAGGGACTTAACCAACACAGATACAAACAAGATGTCTGAACCAGAATTTAGAATCACAATAACCAGAATTTAAAATCACTCCAGCTAGTAAGCTGGAGTTGAAAATAGATTAGAATCCCTTTCTGCGGAGATAAAAAGAAGTAAAAACTAGTTAGGATGAAATAAAAAATGTTATAACTGAACTGCAATCATGGGTGGATGCCATGGCAGTAAGGATGAATGAGGCAGAACAGAGAATCAGCGATATAGAGGACAAACTTATGGAGAATAATGAAGCAGAAAAAAAAAGGGAGATTAAGGCAAAAGACCACGATTTAAGAATTAGAGAAAGCATGAGTCATTAAAAAGGAACAACATCAAAAAAAAAGGAACAACATCAGAATCATAGGGGTCCTAGAAGAAGAGAGAGAAATACGGGTTGAAGGGTTATGTGAGCAAATCATAGTGGAAAACTTTCCTAACCTAGGGAAAGACACAGACATCAAAATCTAGGAAACACAGAGGACTCCCATTAGGTTCCACAAAAACTGACCATCAACAAGGCATATCATAGTCAAATTCACAAAATATTCAGGCAAGGAGAGAATCATGAAAGCAGCAAGTGAAAAAAGTCCTTAACCTACAAGGGAAGTCAGATCAGGTTTGCATCAGATGCATCCATGGATACTTGGCAGGCCAGAAAGGAGTGGCAGGATATATTCAATGTACCGAATCAGAAAAATATGCAGCCAAGAATTCTTTATACAGCAAGGCTGTTCATTCAAAATAAAAGGAGAGATAAAAAGTTTCCCAAACAAAAATAAAGGAGTTTGTGACCACTAAACCAGCCCTGCAAGAAATTTTAAGGGGGACTCTCTGAGGGGAAGAAAGATGAAAATATAAATGAATACATACATATATACATACATACATACATACATAAACAAACAAACAAACAAACACAAAAAGCAACAAAGACTAAAAAGGAACAGAGAACACCACCAGAAACTCCAACTCTACAAGCAACATAATGGCAATAAATTCGTATCTTTCAGTACTTACTCTAAAAGTCAAAGGACTCAATGCTCCAATTTAAAGACATAGGGTAACAGAATGGATAAGAAAACAAGATCCATCTATATGCTGTTTACAAGAGACCCACTTTAGACCTAAAGACACCTTCAGATTGAAAGTAAGGGGATGGAGAACCATCTACCATGCTAATGGACAACAAAAGAAAGCTGGCGTAGCCATACTTATGTCAGATAATCTACACTAAAATAAAGACTGTATCATGAGATGCAGAAGGGCATTATATCATAATCAAGGGGTCTATCCACCAAGAAGACCTAACAATTGTAAACATTTATGCACCAAACGTGGTAGCACCCAAATATATAAATCAGTGAATCACAAACATAAAAAAACTCATTGATACTAATACCATAAGAGTAGGAGACTTCAACACCCTACTCACAGCAATGGACAGATCATCTAATCAAAAATCAACTAGGAAACAATGGCTTTGAATGACACACTGGACCAGATGGACTTAACATATATGTTTTATAACATTTCATCCTAAAGCAGCAGAATATGCATTCTTCTCCAGTGCACATGGAACATTCTCCAGAATAGAGCACATACTGGGACACAAATAAGCCCTCAGCAAGTACAAAAATATCGAGATCATACCATGCATATTTTCAGATCACAATGCTATGAAACTTGAAATCAACCACAAGAAAAAACTTGGAAAGGTAACAAAAACTTGGAGACTGAAGAACATCCTACTAAAAAATGAATGGGCTATCCAAGAAGTTAAGGAAGAAATTAATAGTATATGGGAGTCAATTAAAATGATAACACCACAACCCAAAACCTCTGGGACACAGCAAAGGCAGTCATAAGAGGAAAGTTTATAGTAACCCAGGCCTTCCTAAAGAAGAAGAAGAAAGATCTCAGATACACAACCTAACCTAATGCCTTAACAAGCTGGCAAAGAACAGCAAATAAAACCCCAAACCAGCAGAAGGCAGGAAATAATAAAGATCAGAGCAGAAATTAATGCTACCAAAACCAAAAAAACAGTAGAACAGATCAATGAAACCAGAATCTGGTTCTTTGAAAGAATGAACAAAACTGATAAACCACTAGCCAGTTTGATCAAAAAGAAAAAGGAAAGGACCCAACTAAATAAAGTCAAGAATGAAAGAGGAGAGATCACAAGAAATACAGCAGAAATAAAAACAATAATAAGAGAATATTATGAGCAATTATATGCCAATAAAATGGGAAATCTGGAAGAAATGGACAAATTCCTAGAAACATACACACTACCAAAACGGAAACAGGAAGAAATAGAAAATTTGAATGGACTCAAAACCAGTAAGAAAATCAAATTAATACTCAAAAGTCTGCCAAAAAAACAAGAGTCCAGGGTCAGATGGCTTTCCAGGAGAATTCTACCAAACATTTAAGGAAGAGTTAACACCCATTCTCTTGAAGCTGTTCCAAAAAATAGAAATGGAAGAAAAACCTCCAAACTCATTCTATGAAGCCAGCATTACCTTGATCCCAAAACTAGACAGAGACCCCACTAAAAAGGAGAACTATAGACCAATTTCCCTGATGAACATGGATGCAAAAATCCTCAACAAGATATTAGCCAACCGGATCCAACAATACATTAAAAAAATTATTCACCATGACCAAGCGGGATTTATACCTGGGATGCAGGTCTGGTTCAATAGCCACAAAACAATTAATGTGATTCCTCACATCAATAAAAGAAAGGACAAGAACCATATTATCCTCTCAATTGATGCAGAGAAAGCATTCAATAAAATACAGCATCCTTTCTTGATAAAAACCCTCAAGAAAGTAGGGATAGAAGGAGCATACCTCCAGATCATAGAAGCCTTATATGAACGACCCAATGCTAGTGTCATCCTCAAGGGGGAAAAACTGACAGCTTTCCCCTTAAGGTCAGGAACAAGACAGGGATGTCCACTCTCGCCACTGTTATTCAACATAGTATGGGAAGTCTTAGCCTCTGCAATCAGACAACACAAAGAAATAAAAGGCATCCAAATCGGCCAGGAGAACCAGAAGAACTTTCACTCTTCGCAGATGACATGATACTCTATATGGAAAACCCAAAAGATCCCACCAAAAAACTGCTAGAACTGATTCCTGAATTCAGCAAAGTTTCAGGATATAAAATCAATGCACAGAAATCAGTTGCACTCCTATACACCAACAATGAGCAATAGAAAGAAAAATCAAAGAATCGATCCCATTAACAATTGCACCAAAAACCATAAAATACCTAGGAATAAACATAATGAAAGTGGTGAAAAATCTAACACTGAAAACTAAAGAAAGCTAGTGAAAAAAATTGAAGCAGGCACACACACACACAAAATGGAAAAAGATTCCATGCTCCTGGATAGGAATAACAATTATTGTTAAAATGTTGATACTACCCAAAGCAAACTACATATTGAATGCAATCCCTATAAAAATAACACCAGCATTCTCCACAGAGCTAGAAAAAATAATCTTAAAATTTGTATGGAACTAGAAAAGACCCCGAATAGCCAAAGCAATCTTGAAAAAGAAAACCAAAGCAGGAGGCATCACAATCCTGGACTTCAAGCTATACAACAAAGCTGTAATCATCAAGACAGTATGGTACTGGCACAAGAACAGACACTCAGATCCATGGAACAGAATAGAGAACCCAGAAATGGACCCACAAACATATGGCCAACTAATCTTTGACAAAGCCGGAAAGAATATCCAATGGAATAAAGACAGTCTCTTCAGCAAGAAGAGGGAAAACAGGACAGAGACATGCAGAAGAATGAACTTGGACCACTTTCTTACACCATACACAAAAATAAACTCAAAATGGATGAAAGACCTCAATGTAAGACAGGAAGCCATCAAAATCCTCAAGGAGAAAGCAGGCAAAAACCTCTTTGATCTTGGCTGCAGGAACTTCTTACTCAACATGTCTCTGGAGGCAAGGGAAACAAAAGGAAAAATGAACTACTGGGACCTCATCAAAAGAAAAAGCTTCTGCATAGTGAAGGAAACAATCAGCAAAACTAAAAAGCAACTGACAGAATGGGAGAAGATATTTTCAAATGACACATCAAATAAAGGGTTAGTATCCAAAATCTATAAGGAACTTATCAAACTCAACATCCAAGAAATAAATAATTCAGTGAAGAAATGGGCAAAAGACATGAATAGATACTTCTCCAAAGAAGATATCCAGATGGCCAACTGACACATGAAACAATGCTCCACATCAGTCATGATCAGGAAAATACAAATCAAAACTGCAATGAGATACCACCTTACACCTGTCAGAATGACTAACATTAACAACTCAGGCAACAGCAGATGTTGGCGAGGATGCTGAGAAAGAGGCTCTCTTTTGCATTGTTGGTGGCAATGCAAGCTGGTGCAGCCACTCTGGAAAACAGTATGGAGGTTCCTCAAAAAACTAAAAATAGAACTATCCTACAACCCAGCAATTGCACTACTAGGTATCTATCCAAGTGATACAGGTATGCTATTTCAAAGGGGCACATACACCCCAGTGTTTATAGCAGCACTATCAACAATAGCCAAAGTATGGAAAGAGCCCAAATGTCTATCAATGGATGAATGGATAAAGAAGATTTGGTATATGTAAACAATGGAGTATTACTCAGTGATCAAAAAGAATGAAATCTTGCCATTTGCACCAACATGGATAGAACTGGAGGGTATTATGCTAAGTGAAATTAGTCAGAGAAAGACAAAAATCATATGACTTCACTCATATGAGGACTTTAAGAGACAAAACAGATGAACATAAGGGAAGGGAAACAAAAATAATATAAAAACAGGGAGGGGGACAAAACAGAAGAGACTCATAAATATGGAGAACAAACTGAGGGTTACTGGAGGGGTTGTGGGAGGAGGGTGGGCTAAATGGCCAAGGGGCATTAAGGAATCTACTCCTGAAATCATTGTTGCCCTATATGCTAACTAATTTGGATGTAAATTTAAAAACAAACAAACAAAATATTCAGGGACGAGCTTTACTCTGGAAACCAAGAGGGAGGACTTAAGTCAGGTCTTTTCCCGTTCTGCATGTGTTCTAGCGGCCTGGAGGAAAGATTTAACTACATACACATCAAATTCACAGAGACAGAAATCAAGAAGGGAGAATTCCCAAATAAAATCCCAAAAGACTTTGACGGTTGAAACAATGGGCCAAATATAAACATGCTGAGATTTAATGGGCATAAATTAGAAGCCCAAAAATCCAACTGTGGAAGCACATGATGGTGAAGATGAGCTTTAAGAAAACTTGGGCGTTCCAGTTGACTGCAATCACAATGTGAGTCAACAGAGATTTGAAGCTGACAAAACAACTAATTAAATTTTGAGGCTGCATAAATAAAGTTATAGTAATGATATGATTCAATACAGTTCTGCTATGTTTTGTTGGACCAGACAATACCTGTAAAGCTATGTCTAGTTTGGGTTGCCAAAAATCTTGATGGAATGTAACAAACCAGAGAAGAATTAACTAGCAGTTGTGAGGGCGTTACTAACCAGAAACCTTAGGTATTTCACCTGAAGAATAGAAGACTTTGAAGTAACAAGGTCATAGTCCTTTAATAAAGGCTTTCTCCTGTGATTCTTGTTATTCCAGAGGGGAAATGAAGGACCAGTGGGGGAAAGTTATAGTAACTTTCAGGTCATCTTTCCTTACGCATGAGAGACAATGCTTGTGCAGCACAAACTGTGAGAATTAAAATGGGCTTGCCCTCATTGGAGAGCTGAAGATTTTAGAAATCAACTTGGTAGGAATGTCACAGAAGTAATTAAAGCACTGGATTGTATTGTCCTTGTTTAGATCCATTCCGGCCCTGAGTCTGTCACCTTCCCTGCATTTTATCCCCAGCGCACCCCCCCGCCACCCCCCGCCTTGTGGGACACCAGTAGGTAGCTTCACTGGCAGGGTCTGAATGTGAAATCCTGTGGTTCAAATGACAGTTTTCTTTCTGTGTATAGAATTTCCCTGTATTTCCATTAACATTCCTGAATGTAACAAGTGGCTTCACTTCAGCTTAAGGTTTTCTGCATGAAGAGGGTGAGTTACTCTTTCAAAGATGATTGAGAAAATTTCTTTCACCAGGCCATCGTTAAACTGGGCATAAAGCTCTGGGAACAGAAGATGAATCTTGGGGATTTCTTTTTCTGAAAGAAAAAGGATCATCATTTCTAGTAGGAATTGCAAGTGTAAATGTATAGCATCCAACAGATATTACAAATCAGTATAGCCCGCCAGGTATAGGACAGCAGTGAATGGTGGGCAGCCTGTGCCTCATTAAAAATGGACAGGTATTACCAACTCCAGCCAACTTTGTCACGTGGTAGGGCAGACTCAGTGTTGCTAGATTTTCCCATTTGTAAGAAAACCTATGAATCCAGATTTTTACATGAAATCATCTGATTTAAATTTTTTTATGTTTATTTATTTTTGAGAGAGAGAGTGACAGAGTGTGAACGGGGGAAGGGGAGAGAGAGAGAGGAGACACAGGATCTGAAGCAGACTCCAGGCTCTGAGCTGTCAACACAGAGCCCGTCGCGGGGCTTGAACCCATGGACAAAGAGATTATGACCTGAGCTGAAGTCAGACCTTAGCTGACTGAACCACTCAGGTTCCCCAAATCTCCTGATTTTAAATGCTGGAAAATAATTCAAATTAAAAACTAAATCATGAAAAGAAACAAACATTGTGCTAGCAAAATACACATGTATTTTAGAGACGCCTGGGTGGCTCAGTTGGTTGAGCGTCCGACTTCGACTCAGGTCATGATCTCACAATCTGTGGGTTTGAGCCCCACGTCGGGCTCTGTGCCGACAGCTCAGAGCCTGGAGCCTGCTTTGGATTCTGTGTCTCCCCTCTCTCTCTGTCCCCTCCCCTTCTCATGCTCTGTCTCAAAAATAAATAAAATTTTTTTTTAAAAATACACATGTATTTTAGAGAGTGACACAAAATACGAGTTTGTGATCTCAGTTGTAAAATGAGTTTCTGGGATCTCTCCAAAATGCACTTCATCTTATAGTATACCTTTGGTGTCCCAGAAAATCAATTCTCAAATAGAATTAAATAAATATTTTTGAGCCCTTGATAAAAGACACATAGTTTGCTAGATATTTGGAAAATATGAACATAGATAGCTACGATCTTTGTTCCCAGAGTTGACACCTTTGCACTAGGTTAAGAGAAAACAATTCAACTATAATTTAAGATTAACACGCACTTTTATGAGTGGTACAAATATAGTACTGGGAAGGGAAACGTTGGAACAATGGAAGAATCAGAGGGAGTTGCATTAAAGAGGACCATTCGTGGTTTGCCATGGAAGATTTTCGTAAGTGATGAATGAAGTGGGGAGACATACTCATGGGGAAGAGAGGACACGGGAGAGGTACAGTGATAGGAAGGGGAGAGATATTTCAAAACCTAGCTTTCAGGTAGTTTAGGAACAAAGGATAAGTGTTGGGGATTTGTACGAGAAAACTTCTAAGGAAGGTAATAGATCAAAGGCAGGCTAAAGAGTCTGATTTAATTCAATAAGCAATGTGTGAGGGGCAGCAGAATATCACAGAAAGGGGCAGGTATTCCATGCTGAAGTCCCAGCAGTAATGCCAGCTGGCGGTGTGGCCCTGAACAAACCTTTTAAATTCACTACATGCCATTTTACTACTTGTCATATAAGTTGTAACCTATTTCAAAATGTGTGTGAAATATAAACTGTATCAGTAAGTCATTTCTTACAAGCCTTGTAAATTAGTTATTATTAATGATGGGCAACCTCTAAAGGTTTTAGACTAGAGGTGGGATGTGAGGGGGGAACCATGCTTTGGGGAAAATTAACTGGCAATTATGCTCTGAATGCATCATGAAACAGGCAAAAAGGCCAGTAGAAAGTGAAGTCATTTGCAATACACATATTGATGAGTACCTAAACAAAACATGTAGAGTCTTCTAAATTGAAAAAGGACAAAGGATTGGTCATGGAAAGTAAGTCTCCTCTCTTTGAAAGTCCTCTGAACACCGAGGTATCTTTCTCAGAGTCAATCACAATGACCAGCTTTTATGTTTTCTCCCAGAGATTACCCACATATTTATAAACGCGCATGAAGCAACTACTTCAATTTTGGAGCTACTTTCATTCCCAGTAGGAGGAGAATTTTAGCTCTGACACGGTGTGTGTCTGCATTCTCTTTCAAGCTGTCGTGGCAATGCTAGACTGCAAAATGTGTGGAATGTGCAAGAGCAGCCGTGGGAGGTCACCTGGGGCTGCAGGATTTCCAGGTCACCAGAATGTCTCTCCCTTTCTCCCTGGGGTAATCTGACCCAGGATTTGAAAAGTATTAACCTTTCAGCTATTAAGAACACTTCTTCACTTTCGTGTTTAATCTAAGTGTCTGAAAAGATGTTGGGTGGTCTCCAGTGATTCACTTCAAGTCCTCTGGAGTTTGAAGATTACAGTTGAGGATGAGAAAGAGAGGAGATGATTTTGAAGTTACCTTCTAGAGAGCAATTGTTTCGCAAAACTCCTCAATGGCTTTATTAACCTCTATAGTTCAACTCCACTGGATTGGTGCAATCTTTTCCTCAACTTTGACCTTGTCCAAACTTTGGACTCAATCTGGGCAGTTTCTTTTAGGGTCCAGCATATACTATGGACACTCTGGCAACTATGCTTTCACTCATGCTGGTGTCCCTCCCTAAAATACCCTTCTGTGTCCTCCTTGATTAAGGACTGCTAAATCTGCAGTTTTATTCCAGGAAGGCACAATACAGCAGTAACACTGTAGGATTTAACTATATGAGCTCAATGCCTAATTCTGCTTTTCACTAACTTTCCACTTTGGGCAAATTAATCTCTCAAAGCCTCGATTTCTTTGTATAATATGGATGCTAATGATTGTAATTTATAATGTTTTTGTGAGATTAAATGATATATTATTAAATATGTTGGGTATATGGGGAGTGTTCAACAGCTGTTAATGTGATGGTAAAGATTCTGTAATTTCTCTGAAATGCATGATTTTCCTCCTCTGGTCTTTTCTACATCAACATGCCCTGAGACAAAATTTAGTGGTTAATCAAATGCTATTTTTTTATTATTTACTAATTGTTTCTATATATTTTTTGGATTGATGCCCTCAACTAGATTTTAAATTCTTTAGGACAGGAATTATCCATTATAATTCTTTCTGAGTATATAGTACCTGTTCTATAATATTTAAATAATCAATTAATATAAATAGTCATTTTTCAAACTAACATTAGTTTTAGAGAAAAATCCAATTCCTTCTTTGGGATAAAGATTTGAAAGCACATCAAGAACAACTATAGGGCAGTGAACAAAAAGAAATCCTAAATAAAAAGAATATTTCCTACTTTGATGCAGTCATCAAGGTCCAAAATAGCATTTCCAGAAAGGCTCTTGGAGCCATGACAGCTCTGAAAATTCTAATTTTTCATTTTTTAAAAATTGTGGTGAATATTACCAGTTGTATATAAATCTACTTGTAAGTAAAATCTCATTTCCAGTAGAGTCCTTTTTGTTACTGGGTTCTGGACCGATCACTGGCTGAAATCAATCCATAGATCATAGTAAAACTGGCATTATAGAAATCTTAATACCATGCCACTCCTGCACGCCTATCCTAAAGCTGAATGCTTTCCATGGGAAACCTCATTTTTCTTGTTTAATATTAGTTTGCATGAAATCTTCTGGTTCCTATTTTTAAGAGGCAATATGCACCATTATATGTGCATGAAACATATTTGCACAGGCCTGTTTTCCTACACTTGGACTTATCCCAGCCATTAAACTTAAAGTTTAATCTTGTCCATGCCATGTGACATGGATGCTTGCCAACAGTGTAAGAATTTCGTAGCTGAAGCCAATTTATTTAATACTTAAAACATTCATACTTTTCTTCCAAGGGCATATCAGGAGTATTTATTTGTGCTTTAGGATCTTAAAATTCAGTTAATACATCTTAGAAAAATGAATGGGTAGACATTGGAAGAGGCAAAGAACACTGATGGTTCCCTACACAGAAGTATGTGTTCTCCACTTTTCCTCCCCAAGAGAATCCCAATTTTGTTTTATTCATCACCCTTTTACTATGCAGCCAAGTACCACAGGTAAAACTGACCTTGGGTGGCCACAATTCCACAACTCTACTGTCTCAAGCGTTGCTACACAAGTGGGCATGCAACCCAGTTTTAACCAAAGACACATAATGGGGAGCTTGCTAGGGAATTCGGGAAGTTTTCTCTCTTTTATGAGAAAGTTCTGAAAGCTACTTTTTATTCTCATGTATATGGTCATTTGTTTTTGCAGGGTTTGTATCTTCTGAAGCCATCCTGATCCATCTCAAGGACCATACCCTGAGCTACTTTACCTTTGAACTTCCAGCTATGCAAATCAATAATTTCCTTAATGTTTCATATATTTTGAGTTTTCTATTCGTTGTTACTGAGAGCATGCTAAAATGATACAGAAATATTCTGAATTTATGCATATAAGAATGTTGCTGAAGTCATCACCACCTAATATAAAGACTTTAGGGTGTCTTTGAATGAATCCCTTGGAATTACAAATGAGTTTCTTACATGCATTTGCTACTACTGCATTTCAATCCTACAATTTTGGATGATAACAAAATTGAAAGGAGACAAGGAAAAAACAGAGCATTAATTGTTAATGATGGGGGTTGCCTGGGTGGCTCAGTCGGTTAAGTGTCGGACTCTTCATTTCGGCTCAGGTCATTATCTCACAGTGCAGGAGATCAAGTCTCGTGCTGGGCTCCGCACTGAGAGTGCACAGCCTGCTTGGGATTTTCTCTCTCCCATCTCTCTGCCCCTTCCCTGCTCATGTGTACACATTCTGTCTCTCTCTCTCTCCTTCTCTCTCAAATACACTTTAAAATTGTTAATGACAATTATTTAAATAAACATTATCTTGATTTAGTTGTTGGTATATATTTAGTTGTAGGAAATGGATCCAACGCAAAAATGAAAAGGAATCCTCTAGCCTCTAAGAATCCATATCAAATTGGGCCACCTGATTTTAGACATATGTACAAATTCAGGTTGATCGAGGTTTGAAAGTCACATTGATTCCTATCCCTTTTGAATAATGTCAAATATTTTCACAAAGCAATGCTTTCCTACTTCATCTATAAGGATATTCATAACCATGTGTTGATCCAGAAAATTTATAATAGAATTCAATAAATAATTTTAGTAAATTTTAAATTTTATTATGAGATCAAAAACCTAGAGATTAAAAAGATGGAGTCATATAGCTATAGAAGACATATTGTTTATCCAGTTCAAAGAAATGCTTCATGTATGTCTGGATTCAACGACCCTACAATAATTCCAAGGTGTCGAAGGGGTAGAATGCAAGTGCCCAGAGGAAAGGTTTCCATATATGTTCAACATTTTGTGTGTAATGAAACCTATATATTGGTTTTCATTTTCTTTCCTCCAAGAAACTTCGATATACATATTATCACTTGCTGAGCATTACTGGGAGAAGAGAAATCAGGATAAGGTAAAATACTAGTAGCAATGATTTATGCAACACATATATTGTGGCCAAGAATTTTACATTTGTTACCTTATGTAAGTTTCATAACAACCGTTGTTTTACCAATGAGCAAACTGAGGCTTAGAGAAACTAACTTGCTGAAGCTCATCAAACTAGTAAGTGGAGGAATGGAGCTGTAAGCCAGGTCTGGATGCCTCTAGAGTCCATGCTTAACTATGAGGTCATGCTAATTGGAGAGTACTAAATCAGGCTAGATGTGGTAGAGACAGGAATTCAGAGCTCTTGAATTTCAAACTGGTCCATACTTGTCTCACCTGTCTATTCAAACTGAATTTAGCTTCTGAATTAGAGAATTTGATAGAGTGCCCCTTTGCAAATTCACAGTAGAGTACAGATGCATGTGTTCTTACTACAACTCTGCCATTTACTGTCCATGGAACCTTGTCTGAGCCCTTATTCTATTTCTTTAACATGGAAAGAATACAAATTTCACTCCTTATGTCATAGGTTTTGAGGAGTAAGCCAAATTACATATACTGTAAGGTGTAAAAAAGTATGCATTATCATTATTTTGTCACTTTCTCATCCCATCTACTGCTTTGTCACACTTGGTAATACTAAATTATTATACTGGAGACATCTATTGTTATTACTGCTGCTGCTACTGTTGTTGTTAATCCTATATAAAGAGACAGGATTGATTATCCATTAACTGGGGAAGGAGTAAGAAAAAGGAAAAAGGTTCCAGGGCTCATGCTCACTTTGGAACACATGATAATCCAGTACTAGAATGAGACTTTGGAACTGACTTCAACAGAATAGTCAAAGGGCTGTTCCACCGTGAAACTTAGAAAACCCTATTTTAAAAAAGGAAACACTCTATTTCAATTTTCTCATTTCTAAGATGTAGAGCAGATTTTAAAAGATGACTTTCCATCCGCCATCAAAAAAATGAAAATAAATCTTATTAATGTAGCATATGTATTAGACAATTTAATTCTCTTTCAGCATTTAAATGAGTAAAGGACTTATTTTTATGACCACAGAATTCCTTGAAAAGGAAAGATTATGGAGAAATTTACATGTAAAACAATTAAAAATGTAGAAAATGAAACCATACTTACCAAGCCTATTAGAAAAATCCATTAATAAAGATTTCTCATCAAAGTAATGAGTTCCAGATTCAATGGGTTCCTTACCACAAAGATATTCCAAGTGCAAAATATATATGTGTGTGTGTGTGTGTGTATATATATATGTATATATATATATGTATGTATATATATACATACATATATATATAATTTTTTAAATGTTTATTTATTTTTGAGAACGAGAAAGAAAGAGTGCTAGTGGGGGAGGGGCAAAGAGACAGAGGGAGACACAGAATCTGAAGCAGGCTCCAGGCTCTGAGCTGTCAGTACAGAGACTGACGTGGGGCTTGAACTTGTGAACCATGAGCTGAAGTCAGACGCTTTGATGACTGAGCCACCCAGGTGCCCTAATATATATTTTTTAAGAACCACAAATTGGCTTTAGGTTCTTTTATTTATTTTTTTAAGTTTATTTATTTATTTATTTATTTGAGAGAGAAAGAGAGAGAGAGAGAGAGGAGAGAGAGGATCCCAAGTAGGGTACTCACAGGCAGCGCAAAGCCCAAAGCAGGGCTCAATCTCACTAACTGTGAGATCATTACCTGAGTCAAAACCAAGGGTCAGACACTTAACTGACTTAGCCACCCAGGTGCCTCAATATTATATATATATATATATATATATATATATATATATATATATATATATATATATTTAATGCTAATGTTTCACCTAGGTGGATTTTTTTCTAGGATTGAGGCAGTTACAGTCTAGTACCAGCCAATTACTGATTCAGTTTTTGGTTTTTCATCATGCAAAATAATAACATGAAATAATAGAAAAAGCTCTGATCTAAGATACAGAAGTTCTAGGTTCTAATACTTAATGGCTTCATGAAAGTAACTATGTAACATACTACGTTTGCAGATTTCAATTTTACCATCTGTTGCATGGAAAAATATGTGTTTGGTTCACTTTAAGGTTATTATAAGTGCGAAATAAAATGGGCTCCATAGTGCTTCGTAAATGATAAATACCAACTAAGAATTCTATTAATTACCTTCCCACAAGTTTCTGTGTATATCTTGACTAGTGAAGTTTTAAGAAAACAAAAACTCTAGTTGCTCTTTTATGATGGCATTCTGAATGGGATGTTTACTAACACATAACACGAGCAAATCAAACGGTATTTGCTCTCTCAGTTTTTGTTTAGGAACCCATATAACATAAATTATTTGGAAAACTGGTTTTAGAATCAATCTGTAAGCAGTTTATACTGTTTGGCTATTGCTACTTAGAGGAGACCCTTAAGCAAATCCTCTGAATGTGAGTTGGAATTGTGCTAGCTATATCTAAAATTTACATTAATTATAATATATATATATTTATTTATTCATGGATAACTATTTCAGGTGTTTTTTTGAAAAAAGACTCATAACTACTTTCAGCATTAAAATATTTCTATTATTGCTTCAAAAACAAAACAAAAATAAATTAGTCAACTTTTCCCTTTCACCATTCTGGCAGGCTAATCATATGAACTGAAAAAAACGGAGAAGGGAGCATATCTGGTTCTAATTTGTGAACTCAACTCCAGATGTTTTCAAGGTTTGCCTTTTTTTTAAAGCTATCTCAGCCCAAAGGGTGAAAAATCACTGCAAACTAAAACTTTTAATTTTATATTTTACTATTAAACCATGCTTATGAGGGAAGAACATCTCCAGTAAATGATCCATAATGACCGAAGAGACCCTTTCCATATAAATATATTATACAGATCTTCCTTGACCTATGATGGGGTTACATCCTGGTAAATCCATCATAAATTGAAAATATTGTAAGTCGCAAATGCATTTAATATACCGATACTACCAAATATCATAGCTTAGCTCAACTTACCCTTAAAGCTGCTTAGAACACTTACATTACCCTACAGTTGGGCAAAATAATCTAACACAAAGTTTATTTTATAATAAAATGTTGGATATCTCATGTAATTTATTGAATACTGTAGAAAGTGAACAACAGATAGGTGTATGGGTACAGAATGATTACAAGTGTACTGATTGCTACCCTTATGGTCACATGGCTAACTGGGAGCTACAACTCACTGCCTCTGCCCAGCATCACGAGGGAGTATTGTACCACATCTCGTTAGCCCAGCAAAAGATCAAAATTCAAAACTCTAAGCATGATTTCTACTGAATGCATATCACTTTCACACCATCGTAAAGCAAAAGAATTGTTAAGTTGAACCATCGTAACTTGGGGATTGTCTGTATACAATGCTCATGTATTGTCAGACATAGAGTATGGGATGAGAAGTTTGCCCCAAATGGAAACACTGTGTGTGTTTTTTTTTTTTTAATTTTTAATGCTTATTTATTTTTGAAGGAGAAAGAGACAGAGCCTAAATGGGGGAGGGGCAGAGGAGAGGGAGACACAGAATTCGAAGCGGGTTCCAGGTTCTGAGCTGTCAGCACAGAGCCTGATTTGAGGATCAAACTCATGTACCGCAAGATTATGACCTTAGTTGAAGTCGGAAACTAAAATTACTGAGCCACCCAGACACCCCAAGAAACATTGTGTTCCTTATGGAGCTCCTCCATATTGCAGGGGTAGAGAGAGGAACTTGGGAAGAGTTTGTATCACTGGAGCCTTGTGAGATACTCAGTTTTGTGGTCTGTATTTGTTCTGAAAGCGTGTGCTGGGGACAAAAGTGAGTCATGTGTTGCTGGTGAGGATGGGGAAGCCCCAACCATTCACAAAATTAAAAAAAAAGGGGCGCCTGGGTGGCGCAGTCGGTTAAGCGTCCGACTTCAGCCAGGTCACGATCTCGCGGTCCGTGAGTTCGAGCCCCGTGTCGGGCTCTGGGCTGATGTCTCAGAGCCTGGAGCCTGTTTCCGATTCTGTGTCTCCCTCTCGCTCTGCCCCTCCCCCGTTCATGCTCTGTCTCTCTCTGTCCCAAAGATAAATAAACGTTGAAAAAAAAAATTAAAAAAAAAAAAGTTTACCTTTTAAACAATCATTTCCAATTGTTTCCGAAAGGTGTTTTCCAGCTTTTTTGTAATTGAAAGAAAATATAATTTTTGACAACTGCAAGTAGGTTATTAGCCCAAACAGAATTACTAAATGTTGAAATACCTCAGTTATTCCCAAAGTAATGGGAAAAACCTATGATATACTACTGTCACTTTCTTTAAAATAAATTTTATGGGTATGTTTTTACTTATTTGTGTTAAAATGACATTTCATGAGCATATCTTATTTGAATTTAAAAAAGCTATATCTTATTTGAATGTAAATGACATTTCATGAGCTATACCTTATTTGAGGATTGTGAATGGTGTGGTATATAAACTAAAAGAGTATCTCTTAACAATTCAACAAACATGTATGAGGGCTCAATGTATACCAAGCACATGGCCATGGAGTTCTAAGATGTACATGTAAAACTCAGAATTTATAAATAAAGATAAAGCATGAAATAATTGCAATGACATGTCATTAGAATTCAGAGACTTGAGGGGACTTAACATTCATTTTTTGTTCATCTAGCCTTGTTTGTTGATTACTTATATACTAGGCTTCAGAGATATCATGTGAAAGATGAACAAGACTGACAGAGACCGTCCCTCTTAGAAAGACCTTTCCAGTTGTCCACATGACAACCCAGATGTTCCACCTGCACATCAAAACCAACTCATGTAAAATTGAACTTATTGTTTCTACCCTGAAGTCAGCTCTTCCTCTGGCATCCTTTCTTCTGCTAATGGCACTTCCATCACTTCCATTTCTGAGACCTCAAACATCAAATTGCCAACTCTTTTCCTTTGCTTCTCCCATTGGTTCTGTTGATTCTGCTTTCCAAATATCTTGGCATCTTCTCTTTTCTATCCTCACTCTCTCCTTTTAGTATTCCCCCTCACTACTTTTCACCTGGCATGTTGCAATGCCTCCTATATGATTTCACTTGTCTTCTATTTTTGTCCTCTTTCATGTATATGAATAAAGCTATCAAATGATTCTTCCTAGAGAAGAATACTAATCGCCTCACCACCTTGTTCAGGAGTCCCAAAGCGTCCCTAGTCCTTGTCTAATTAAGCAAAATCTCTCTAGTCTGTCCTTTATGCCTAACCTAAAAGCTGTGACCCCACTAATCAATGAATATAAATCACATTTATGTCCAAATTACAATGGTGCTCATCTACCCCCCTGTAGAGAATATCCCTTTAACTTCTGGTTCTGATGATCTAACTTTGTGTTGGTTTTAATATAAGGCAGGCAGGCAGACAAGTTTTCAGCTTGTATATATATATGTATTTTTTTTTCCCAAAGATTGTTGCATTTAATTACATTTCAATAACAATGGCATGGGCCTTCTAGGCGCCTAGGTGGTTCAGTCAGTTAAGCATCTGACTTCAGCTCAGGTCATGATCCCACATTCCATGAGTTCGAGCCCCGCGTCGGGCTCTGTGCTGACAGCTCAGAGCCTGGAGCCTGCTTCAGATTCTGTGTCTTCCCCTCTCTCTGCCCCTCCCCTGCTCATGCTCTGTCTCTCTCCATCTCAAAAATAAATAAAAACATTAAAAAAATTTTAAACAATGGCATGGGCCTTCTGCCTTTGGCTGTTTTTGTTTTTGTTTCAGTTTGGTCTATTTTTCATTCTTTTTTCTCTTTTTTGTTTCAATTTTTATTTAAATTTTCATTAGTTACATATAGTGTAATATTAGTTTCAGGAGAATTTAGTGATTCATCACTTACATATAATGCTCATCACAACAAGGGCCCTCCTTAATACCCATCTCCCACCCACCTACCTCCATCAACCCTGTTTGTTCTCTATAGTTAAGAGTCTATTTTATGGTTTGCCTCTCTTTTTTCCCACGTTCATCTGTTCCGTTTCTTAAATTCCATATATGAGTGAAATCATATGGCATTTGTTTTTCTGACTTATTTCACTTAGCATAATACACTGTAGCTCCATCCACATTGTTTCAAACAGCAAGATTTCACTCTTTTTTATGGCTAAGTAATATTCCAGTGTGTGTGTGTGTGTGTGTGTGTGTGTGTGTGTGTGTGTGTAGATATAGACATATAGATACGTAGATATATAGGTATACAGATAACACAACTTCTTTATCCATTCATCTGTCAATGGACATTTGGGCTCTCTCCATAGTTTGGCTATTGTTGATAATGTTGCTATAAACATCAGGGTGCATGTGCCCCTTTGAATCTGTATTTTTGGAACCTTTGGGTAAATACTTAGTAGTGAAAATGCTGCATCATAGGGCAGTTCTATTTTTAGTTTCTTGAGGAACCTCCACACTATTCTCCAGAGTGGCTGCACCAGTTTGTATTCCTACCAGCAGTATAAGAGCATTCCCCTTACTCCACATCCTTGCCATCATCTGTTGTTTTTTGTGTTGTTAATTTTAGTCATTCTAACAGGTGTCAGGTGGTATCCCACCACAGTTTTGATTTGTATTTTCCTGACGATGAGTGACACTGAACATCTTTTCATTTTTCATTCTTGATTGTGAGAACCAAAAGAATGAAGCTGACAAGGCAGGACCCTCCAATACAGGTGGAGAAAAGAAAGAAATGGTACATAATTGTCAGAGCCAGTAAGTGGACGGGGAAGACTGGAAACAGTCATCCGTTAGTAATTTTGGGCTCAGTCACACCCATTTGCCAGCTGTAGTCAACATTTGGCATCCTCCACCTTCTCCTTTTCTACTTTCCACTTGTCAACACCCACCACATAAAAAGTTCCTTGCAGGAGCCTGACCACTGTTCCAGCATGAGGACATCAACACTTATGCCAAGAGCTGGATCCTAAAGCTGACTTCTTTACCTGGCCCTCCAGAAGAATGAGGCCATAGCTTCCTCACCAAACATACTCTGAATTTTTGTCTTCATGTCTTCCCTCTTTCTGAAATGATCATTTTGGCCTATTACAGTCCTGTCATCAAGGTCTGTATCTCATGCCAACTACTCTATGACATTTTTCTCAATTTCTTTAAATCATTGTCTTTGCCAAAGAAGTATTCCTGGTCCCTTTGAATAAAGGGCCTAATTCAAGACTAATTTTCCCATGTGAATCAAAAAGGGTGACATACCGCCCCCCCCCACCCACAAAAAGGGTGACAAATACTTCTATTTTATCAGCTAAAATAGGATTGTCATGTGATAATAGCATAAAGATAATTTATAATTCATCTTTATATCTTGAAAATATGTAATTCATGACAACTTTTATTTTGAGAGAGGTATATTATTTTGAAACCTGTACATAAAAAGTCACTTGGAATACCTCTATTTGTCCATAGTCAACTGAGCTATGAGAAGAATATTTAGAATTATAGGCATAAGAGGTAAGTCTATATGCTATAAAAATATTCAGTAAAAAATGTTAATATAAACTTTTCATCTAGGACAAACAGCAATAAATATTATCCCCCAAGAGACATTTTCATATATGGGACTAGTATGTTCAAGAATGTCACTATGCTATGTTCAGAAAGGTCTGGAAAAACCTTATGTAACCCATTTCCATTTGGGGCCTTTTCTCCTCTTGAATTATTAGTAAAATTTGACTCAAATCTCCTAAAATTTACAGCCCACTTTCCTTTCCGTCTACTTCATCTCTCTACTAAATCCTACAGTCCTTACCACCTGTTTTAGTTTCTAAGTAAACAAGTGAATAAATTGAAGATCTTAGGGGAATTGAGTCTTACTGTGGAGTGGCAGGTTTGCGTCATCTCTTTTTTTCTCCTCTCCTTTCATGACCCTTTAATTCCACTCCTGTCTATACCTCTCTGATATGACCAGGAAATTTTTTCACTTTGTCTGGCAAGACAGTTTGAAGAACAGTCTTATTTTTACCTTTACTCTCAAGTGTCTGCGAATTATTTTCTGAAGAATTTCAATGTCCTCCCTGAAAGGAATTCTGGTTAACACAATTTGTTTTTGCTTTAGTTTTATACTTACACAGTTTAGAAATCAGGACTTATTCAAGACAAAACAGGTGTTGGCGAGGATGTGGAAAAAAAAAAAAAACTCTTGTGCACTGTTGGTGGGAATGCAAGTTGGTGCCGCCACTGTGGAAAACCGTATGGAGTTTCCTCAAAAAACTAAAAATACAGCTACTCTATGATCCAGTAATCACATTACTGGGTACATACCCAAGTAGTATGAAAATATTAATTTGAAGTCATACATGTACCCCTATGTTTATTGCAGCATTATTTATAATAGCCAAATTATGGAAACAGCCCAAGTGCCCATTGATAGATGAATAAAGGTACCATCTCATAACACCTAATAAAAAAGAATGAAATCTTGCCATTTGCAACAACATGGATAAATCTAGAGAGTATAGTGCTAAGCAAAATAAGCCAATCAGAGAAAGACAAATACCATATGATTTCATCATATGTGGAATTTAAGAGACAAAACAAATAAACAGGGGTTTAAAAAAAAAGACAAACCAAAAAATAGATTCTAATTATAGAGAACAAATAAACGGTTACTAGAGAAGAGGTGGGTGTGGAGATGAGTGAAATAGGTGATGGAGATGAAGAGTACATTCTCATTATGATGAACACTGAGTAATGTACAGAATTGTTGAATCACTATATTGTACATGTTAAATTAATATAACACTGTTAAGTATACTGGAAGTAAAATTTAAAAAAGAAAGAAATCAGGACTTAAGTCACAGTGATGGAATTAACACATATTATATGCATTGATATGAAGATATAATGAGTTTTATTTTTGAAGCTTATAACAGGAAGAGATTATGGGCTTGATTGTGTGGTGCCAAATACGGTACGATAAAATGAAAGTTTGGGTTTTACTTTGTAATCAAAGAAAATGCTATGGATAAGATTAATTATTAATTCAGATATCAGACACAGCAGTTACTTCTGTGAATGTGCTCTGTATTCTAGAAATTATCCATTGCAGTGACTAGGCAAGCCTGTTTGTTAGCATATGTTTTAAAACATGAGCTCAATATATGTTAAAAGTTTTCAGAAGAGTGAGTCAATAGGTCAAGGCACATAAATTACCTCCCTGAGTTTTTACAAAGTAATAACATTTATCACTAACTTCCATAATAAAATTATAGTGAAACATTTCCATGGGCATTGTTCTTACCTGAAAGGAAAGGCTGAAAGTGCTAGGTGTTTGATGTGCCAGAAAATTTCAAAGTCTCACACCAATACTGCCAGTCGTCTGCAGGAAAATGGTTCTAACCTGACATCCAATTACTGTATATACTGGGTAAGGTTTTCTAACTAAATTTGGAATATGAAAAAAAAAAACAAAAAAACTTGAGTCTCAATTTTGTGCCATGTTTTTTAAAAAAGCAAGAAACAGAAGATATTATACTGGAAAGGACTGAAAAAGAGTCCATGTACTTCTCAAGAAACTTAAAATTTGTCTTTGGGGCACCTGGGTAGCTCAATCGGTTAGGCATCTGACTCTTGGTTTCAGCTCAGATCATGATCTCACGTTTGGAGTCATGAGACTGAACCCTTCATTGGGCTCTGCACTGACAGGGTGGAGCCTGCTTGGGATTCTCTCTCTCCCTCTCTCTGCCCCTCCTCTGCTCTCTAAATAAATAAATAAATAAATAAAAATTTGTCTTTATTAAATGTTATCTTTTTTTAAGAATTTATAAAAAAAGGAATATACAGAGTTTATTAGTGGTACCATAAAAAGAACATAATACATGAATCATAAAGACATGAAATCAATAAAACAATGTCTATTTTCTGCTTTGAACAAAAGACTATTTTAGTTGCCAGAGTAAGTGCATGAATAAAAAAAAAAATTCTGATGTAAACAATAAGAAGCCTTTTGAGTGATTTTGGGGTGATAATTTTGGGGGTGTTGATTCAAATACTACCTGCTGACTATGTCTACTCAATCTTCAAATACTCAAAACACTTCCACGGCAATTTTGTAGTGAAGGCCTTTGTAGTTAAGGCCTGTGGGGCAGTCAGGTTGGTGACATTTACCAAAAATATTCCCTAGTTTACACATTTGTTTTGACTTTGAAAACTTCTAGTTAGCCCTGAGTTCATGGGCCAACCACATCTGTTTACCTCTGTCTCCTTCCTAGTGTTTGCACCTCACTTCTGTTCTAAGAACAAAGACACAACTTTCACAGAGACTCATAGATGCAGAAGGTGAAAATCCCTAATGAATTGCAATCAGGGGATCAAGAAGATTGTTCTTCATGTTCTCTCCATTTCCTCATGGTGATGCAGCTGACTTTGTGTTTTCTTAGCTTTGGTTGCTGTTTACCTTCTCCATAGCATCTACAATATTTCTTTGATAAAATGAACACTATTCTGAACATTGTTGTGATTTGAGACTTCTTGTTCCTTTACTTAAAATGAGTTAACTGACAAATACACTCTGGGAACTTCTTGTGATAAATACTATATAGATCCTTTGAGAAGGACAAACTAGTATTTATACCTACTTAGTCTGGATGACTTAGAGGACTGTAAATCACTGGGTTTTCCTTAAGAAGTCAAATTGCAAATGAATTCTATCTCTTAAAAAAATCACCATATGAAAACAATGTAATATACTATATGTGAGTATAATAATACACTATATGCTATATTTACTAGACAGATATACCCATTTATGTTCACAGAGGCATATATGTTTAAATGCAGATGGGTTTGATTTTAGTGGTTCCCCATGTCATTGTTTATCTTTGGAAGAAATAGAATTCGCCAGGAGCGACTCGGTACCTACACACCCCTTTCGTGAGGCAATTATTAATCTGCGTGAGAATGTAGGAGGATCTCACTCATCCCAAGGTTTGCCTTTATTTTTTTAACACAAGTCCATTTAAAAAGTAAGTTTAACTTTCTGGTAAACATTTCTTCACACCTATTTTCCTTCTTTAAAGTTTTATCCATTAGGGGAGCCTGGGTACCTCAGTAGGGTAAATGTCCAACTTTGGCTCAGGTCATGATCTCATGGTTCGTGGGTTCGAGCCCCACACTGAGCTCTGCGCTGACAGCTCAGAGCCTGGAGCCTGCTTTGGATTCTGTGTCTCCTTCTCTCTCTGCCCCTCCCCCGCTCACACTCTGTCTCTCTCTCTCTCTAAAAAATAAATAAAACATTTAAAAAAAAGTTTTAGCCATTCACTTAAAAATGGAAAATTCCCTTCCAGGACACAGTGGAGGGAAATATTTAAGAGGAGTGGTGCTTTATGGCACATTTCACGTAATTCTGTAAAGGACCAGGCTAAAGATACTGTGAAATGACTTTTTGTTAGAGAGCAAATACAGGCACCTGTTCGGCCATCCACCTCTTTTGTGAGGTGCAGAGTGGAAATAGCAAGGGATTGAGGTCAAAAAGATCCCGGCTTTGCCACCTTGGGCATGCTACTGAACCACTTCATCTTGAAATTTCCTCTATCTTAAAGAATCTTTGAGGTTTAAGAGAATACATGTAGGAGCACCTGGGTGGCTAGGTTAAGAAATTGATTCTTGGCTTTGCTCAGGTCATGATCTCATAGTTTGTGGATTTGAGCCCCCTATGGGGCTCTGTGCTGACAGCAGGGAGCCTGCTTGGGATTCTGTCTCTCCCTCTCTCTCTGCCCACCACACACTCACATTCATGCACTCTCTCTTTCTCTCTCTCTCTCAAAATAAATAAACTTTAAATATAATGAAAGATAATACATGTAAAGTGACTAGCAAAAGTTACTAGGCACATAGCTTTATGTGACTGTTTTTACAGGTTTAAAGATCGCATCTTTCAAGCCACTCTGGGGAAAAGGTCATTGATACGGTGTTAGAGGGGAAGAACTAGAAATACTACTATAAAGAGTTCAGCTATTGTTCCCAGCCTGCATTTATTTATGGTTATTTTGTAGTTAGTGATCCTGTGGATATGAGAATTCCTTTCTTTTTTTTTTTTTTTTTTAATTTTTTTTCAACGTTTATTTATTTTTGGGACAGAGAGAGACAGAGCATGAACGGGGGAGGGGCAGAGAGAGAGGGAGACACAGAATCGGAAACAGGCTCCAGGCTCCGAGCCACCAGCCCAGAGCCTGACGCGGGGCTCGAACTCACGGACCGCGAGATCGTGACCTGGTTGAAGTCGGACGCCTAACCGACTGCGCCACCCAGGCGCCCCAAGAATTCCTTTCTTAATAGTGCTCCTGTGTATCGGGGAAATAGAGGATTATTTACAACTAGTGCCCTTTTCCCTCCAAGATACTTTCTCGTTACAATGGTTAACATTTGCTAACATTTTGAAGATTCTGAAAGGTAAGATACTAAATACTAACTACGCATATTTACAAAATTGACTTCTCCTTGATGGAAAAGTTTTACAAAATGAATTAGAAGAGGGAGGAAATTAACAGCAGAAAGGAAACTTTATATTTTGGCAAGCTCTGAAACGTGGAAACATTATTCTTCCTTGGTTTTCCATGAATTTGAATTTCTTGACAGTTTCTCAATTATAGCTTGTTACTGTGGGCTTCAAAGCAATTCTGCAGTTCAGTTCACCTCAGCCAGTCAATAACGCTTATTGAATTCCCATGGAGGAAAGAATACTGAGTGAAGGGTCCATTTTCATTTTCCTCAGCATGGATGCCTTGATCCAGAGAGTCTGTCATTCAGTCAGCCAGACCTGCTAATGCTCTCTCACTTTGAATCCTCCCCAGCAGTGTTTTCCCAGAGACCCTCTGAGGCTGGAGCTGGCCTTCTCCCATCTGCCAGCCCTCATCGTGTCTCTTCCTGCCTCTACCAGATGAAAACCCTTTAGGCCGGAAGCTTTCCCAGATTAATACCAGACCCTTAATCTCATACCACCTCCTACCCAATGCTGCTCAACTTTATTTTATAAATATGTGTATTGTTTGGGCTGAACTGAACCAAACTATAATCTCTACAAGTTTAAGGCTTAGACTCAATTATAGGATCATAGGGTATCCAAGTTCAAAGGAGTTTTTTAAGGCTTTGCCCAATCATCTTGTTTTTCAGATTAAAATAAATCAAAACTAAAACCCAGAAAAGGAAAATTACGTGTCACAATATAGTGAAATGGCAGGAGGCTTTAGAGTCTGAAAAGTAAAACCTGGGGGGCTAGTTCCTGGCTCAGCAAGTTGTTAGCTTACTATTAGTACATGAGTACTTGAGTTAGTTAGTACTTGAGTAGGTCGCTGAACCTCTCGGTGACCTATTTCACTTTAATCTAGAAAACGCAAGTTTAATAATTGCTGTAGCACTATTGACATTTTTAGAAATGAATGTAAAACACTTGGCAAGTTTGAGATATTCAATAAATGATAACTGTTCTTCTCCAAGGTCACAGCTGATAAATGGCAGACCAGAACTGGAACCCAGAAGCTCTGAGTTCAAGTTCAGTGCTTAGTCTTTCCTAACCTGAGGCTTACTTCCAAAGGAATACCAGCCCAAATCCTCCCCCACCCTGCCCCCAAGGGTGTTCAATAAACATACCTTGGGGATGGTTATTTCCCAGACAGATTAGAATTCTTTTGAGACAGGCAGGTAGGAGGGACTTTGTTATTGTTTCTTGCCTTGGGGGAAAGCTTCCATCAGTAAAGTTGCCATAAAAATGTTTCCTCTATTAAGTGGAAATGATTAACACTCCTTCAGTTAGGCAATATTTTCCCACCCATTTCTGAATCAGGCCTCACACGAACCAAGCCACACAGATGGGGAATCAGAAACCTAAGAAAACAGCAACAAATTGGTTTGGTGAGTGGATGTGGTTGAAATCTTTCATCTGGTTTGTCTCAACTGGTTGTGGAAGTTATATGGGTTTTGAATAAAGTTGAAAATCCAAGCAAAATGTTATGAATATTAAGCCACAGGTATCAAAGCTTGGAGAATCTGATGAAAAACGAACCAATGTAAACACAAAACACAAGGACATTACACACCTCCTTTTCTGAAAGCCAATTTCTGGCAGGAAGAAACACTTAACTCGTTGTATGAGAGGAATATGCAGCCTTTCTAATTAATTATCACCTCAGTGTTTATTTTTCAATGAATCAGTGGGCTGGAATGATTAAAGCATATGTGGCTCAGAGACTCAGGCAGGAAGGAGTAAGCTGGGACTAAACGCCAATGCTAAATATGCCCATGGTGGAGTCCCTGTGGAGCCCAGTCTTGCTATGAATAAAAGAGTTTTCTGAAGCATAAGTACTTACACAGCCTGCCAATTTTGCCCTTCATATATTTGTGGTGATTGTTTGAAAATGGTAGTTCCAGACGGAAAGCTGGGAAAGAGCAAATAAATAATTTCAGAAGTGATACACATTGTCCACTTCCTTGGTAGAGGATCTTGGTCACAAAGGCATTGATAGCCTATGGTGCCTTCCTTCAGCTTGTTACTAAAAGTAAGACTTTTTCCAGCAGAACAAGTATCTGAGATAAAGCACATGACTTCTCTTGCTTCATGCAGACCAGGAGGTAAAATTGCTGGCGGGTGAGATTGTGCAGAGTGAAGAAGCATATGTTGTAAGTTCCAGGACAGCAACTAAACTTTTTGCTAACTTTCAGCACTTTTTTGGCCATTTTCAAAGGGAGGGTTTAGCCCTATAGAATCTATCAGACTAGTAAACTAACAGGTTTTTGTGACTGGGTGATTTGACAAAGCATTGGTGCACCTCTTAATACTCTAGGGAAATTCTGTGTTTGGAAACTGCTTTGTCATAGGCTATTTTTCAAACAGCCTTTTCTGTGTGGCTGTCAAACTGCAGTTTCTCAGAGTTTGTGAATTTATTTTATTTTTTAAAATGTTTATTTATTTTTGAGAGAGAGATGGAGTGAGCATGTGAGAGTGGGGGAGCAGAAAAGAGAGAGGGAGACAGAAGATGCCAAGTGAGCTCTGCACTGACAGCAGTGAGCCTGACCTGGGGTTTGAACTCATGAACTGTGAGATCCTGAATGAGCCGAAGTAGGATGATTAACTGACTGAGCCACCCAGGCACCCCTGAAGTTGCTTGTGAATTTAGAGTAAAAAGATCCAAACCAAAAATTTTTAGTTATCATATTTAATTACAATGAATGTTTACACTTCTTCGTACAAGACGTGTCCGTATATAAGATACCACTTTAAAATTGATTAGCTTTCATTACAAAACCTGTGAACAAAACCATCACTTAAAGCTTGTGTTTAGTTCAAAGGTGTAAATATTCATTAATAAAAAATAAGTTAAGTCACTTAAAAGGCTCTTGTTGAAAAACATCATGCTGAACTTGTTAATGAATAATCTTGAGTCATTTTATATAAAGTATTAATACAGTATATAGATGATTCTTAAGAGGAAAATGGCCTTGGAGCATATGGCTTGTATAACAGTGACTCCTTGGTAACTGTCTCTTCCTCACTTGCCGCGAGACAAGGAAAATGTGAGAAAAGCATTCTCTTTTGGATGAAGAAAATACAAGGATTTGATTTCAGCCAAGCTGAAGCAATGGCTTTCATGTCAAGCATGGAGGCACTGAAGTGACTCTGAACTCTGGTAATTGAAATTCTTTTATTTATTAATACTTCTTAATTTTAAATTCCTTTAAACATAAAATGGGTGCAGTGCAAGTTAAAAATGGTTTGTTCATTTAGACTAGGTTACAAACATAAAAGCTGCAACAGACAGTATTAGATAAATAATAATCATTACCACTTAAAGCACTACTGTAGGTATGCTGGAAAATGGAGAGCTGTGTAAGGACAGAATGGTCCCAATTGCTCTGCCACATTACTTAGCTAAAGCGTTCTGGACTCGGGACAAAGAGGAGGTTCATGGTTTCCTAGATGATTTTAAACTTCATTTAAACTGTGTTCTTAAAATATACTAACATTTCTAGATGTTCATTTCAAGATGGTGGATTGAGAACATGCTTCAGTCTTTTACTCTGTATTGCTCAGGGACTATCAAGAAAATAAACCATTCTAGATATTTTAAATGAGTGGAATTTAATATAGGAGATTGGTTACCACATAATGGAAGTGCAGAAAAGGAAAACAGGAGGCAATGAGAGAAATAAAACATATATAACAGCAGGAAGCTGCTATTTCTAGACTGTGGTAACAGAGTGCAGAAGGTGGGGCCGTCCAGCTGCAGGGCTAGTCATGGTCTGGGATCCTAAAAGAAAGGGGTGAGTGGGTACTGAAGCCACAGAGAAAACAGAGCCATCATTAGAGATGCCAAAAGAAACAGAGAGGAGGGAGAGAAATAACTTGGGTTTTCCCCTTCTCTAATATTTCAGATATCTTACCAGTGTCTCTTATTAGCAAAGTGACCCAGAAATAGACAAGGGAATCTAGAAACTGTAGTCCCCTGCAATATGGAGCAAAGAGGTGAAAAGAGAGCAAACTGACATTCAATCCTCCTTCACTGAATCTCTAAAAGTACACGCATACAAGCATAAATATATAAGTGTACTTGAAAATAGGACATACAACTCAGAAGACCAGAACCTACGATGAATATGTGAATTTAGAAAGCGATAAGATCAAGTTGAACAGAGAAATTGTGGGTCTGGATATGGGTATGGGAGTCCTAATGGTGGAGAACAGAAAGAAGAGAGGAAGCCAAGCATAGTTGGGGGCTCAGCATTGAACAGGATCATTATTTGGAGTTCAGTAGTAAGGAGCAAAAACACACATTGAGCTATATTCATCTCCCTACCTTGGACTATAAAACCTGAACAGCAAGTCTGCTTCCAACTGAGAATAATGAAAATAAGCACCCCGATTGAAGGGGGGGGTCATTCAAGATCATGAGAACAGCCACTGCCCAGGGGTATACCTTGCCCCTGCCCCTTTCTCACTAAAACAGTCTGGCATGCAAGCTGCAACAGCAATAACCACTCTCTCCCAAAGAGACTGCATGTAGGTTCTTCAGACAATCTAATAAGGACTCTCAAATGATAAAGATGAATGCACAATCCAAAGTATCATACACTATGGAAAACCACCTACATAAAGGAAGGCAGTATATTTAATACCCAAGGAAAGCAAGTTAGCAAAGCAGCCAGAAAAGAATGCTAGAATATGTAAAATTAATATTATAAATAAGGATATTATTTTGATGAAATTAGTTATAGGTAGTTTTGAAACAAAAAAGAGATAAATCCAACTGCATCATTATTCATGAATATCAAGGGAGGAGAATGAAAAAGAAATTGCTTTAGCTAGAATGTAAGTTTAGTCCATATATTTCAATAACTACTCACCTACTGAAACCAAAACTTTCAGTTTAAATCTTGGTCCTTAAAAAAAAAATAAGACAAACTAAAAGCATTTCTGCAGTTAGATACAGGAATCAAGTCAAGTAGCTCAACAGGAAAACAACTACAATTTTGGTCCAAGCAATGACATGAAACTAAAATTAGATTCCCCACCTCAGTACTCAACACCAGTTGAATGCCACCCACGTGAAACATTTTTTTTTAGCATGTTTTTGCTTTTGCTTTTGTTTTGTGGTGACCCAAGAGGTGCATGTATGTGTGTATGCATATGCATGTATATGTGTGCTATGCATCAAAGTCAGACCTGTAGACCTACAGGACTCCATCCTCTCATCAATGTTATCAAAAGCTCTCCAAAATATTATGGGAACTCAGATTTCTAATTATCAGAAAGCCTTAGAAGTAGATGCATATGAGATTCACAAAGGTGTCTTAGTAGCATTGCTAGGATTATTTATATGATTTCCTCTTTCTCTTATATTGTAGAAGTTACTCTCCCTCTTTTATTCACTTTCAACCTGACAAATATCATTATAACCCCAATTATAAGAGTAGAACTTACTGTACTTCATCAGTTTTAAGGTATTTGTTTTTATCATCTCTTAAATCACAAAGCATCTTACAATGGATAGCATGTCAGCTTAATTATTAATCTTTTTTTTTTTCTTACTGGTACATAAATAATGATGCAGTTTACACTCAACCATCTTAGAGTCAATAAAATTTGACTTTGTTTTGCATGTCTGTTTTCACCAACACAGAAGATGTGACTATTTATCTTGATAACTATTCCAGCCATCAACCATAATTCTCAGAACCACCATGTGTGCTTGGTGGATTTTTTAAGTAATATTTATAGAATGCTATAGAGCTGTGCTTTCTAAACTTGGCCAAGGAGCAGAATCACCAGAGGAACTTTTAAAACAACACAAATGTCTGAGATCTCCTTCTGAGTCTCTGGTTCTGGATTCAGCTGCAATTTTAGAAAGCTCCCAGGCTGATCCCAATGACCAGAGGTTTTAGGAGCTATTTAATGGATAAGAAAAACAAAGAGAAATGTCTATCTGTTCTATAGGAAGCACGTGAAAAAAATTAATATTTAAATATCACTGTCTTAAAGTAGGGAAAGAAAAGTCTACAAAAAGTCATTTCTTTCATAGCCAAAATTTCTGTTGTTTAATAAAAACAATCTACATGTATCTTCAATAAATTTTTCTAATACTAATATAATTTTATGATCCAAAATGTATTAAAAGTTAATCTTCAGTGACTGTTAAAGTTCAAACAGAATTTTAACTATAGAAAATTACATTAATTTCCACTGAGACTTGAAAATCAATTCAACTCAATTCAATGCCCTTTTTATGTTGCAATACCAATAGTATCAGATCTAGTGGATCTGATGGACTCATACTAGTCTCCTGAAATACTGTGTTTTTTTTAATTTAATTTTGGTAGGCTTCATTGCACATGAGGAGGTATGATTTAATGGAAAGAGTCAGGAATCACAGGAGATCTACCATTAACTGTATGACCTTAAACAGATCACTTAATTTCTTTTGGCTCCAATTTTACCATCTGTAAAATAATTAAGTAGTATTCAATGACCCCTAAGGTTTCTCCCACCACTAACATTTTATGGTTTTTGTGGTCTGACTGGAGGCAAAGCCATATTATATTTGCAGTTTATTGGTAGGATTTTATTATATTTACAACTTATTGACAGGAACTAATTAATCTGCAATGTAAGGTTAAGAGATGAGTTTGTAACTGGTGACCTTGAACTTTCATAATTCAGTACATTAATGAATGGGCTTCAGGAAAAATATTTCAAGAGAGAAAAGATTAGGAAATTAGAGAAATCTAGAAACAAATTTAAATGAATTTTTTAAACTAATGTTATTCCAAGGACAAAATTAAATATAGAAGATGCCTTAAAAAAGAAAAAAGAAACTTGGGAGAAGTTTCTTAGTCAAGTAAAAGAAAATAAAAGTTAAATTTAGAAATAAAAGTGAGAGTGGTTTTGTCAGTTTGGATGATATCTGTTCCAAGTAACAAAAGCCTCGTCAAACAATGGAAGAAATTTATTGACATATAGAGCTATTTTTTAATTAAAAAGATAGACTTCATTTAAATTAAAACAAAACAAAACAAAATAGAGCTATTTTTTCCCATTTCTCCCAACTAACAACTATTAATCCAGCTGTACTGAGTAGGTTTCAGGCATGGTTTGACTGGGAATCTGGCCACATTTCTTGGTAGTTCACTTGGCTCTGTCTTGCTCTACATATTGGCTTATCTTAGACTGGCTTCCATCATGTTAAAATAGCTACAGCAATTCCATGTCTCATATGTGTACATCATACTATCCAGAGCCAGAGAGAGACCTTTTCTTCCCTCCACCCTGACATAAACACCTAAATATCATTCTGGACCAACCCAAACCAATCACTGAAGTCAGATGAACAATGTGTCCTAACTGACTGTTCCTTCCTCAATCACCAGAGATTAGATTAACACATAGATTGACACCTGTTAAGATTCCATACCTAGAGCAGGAACTGGAGTCAGGAACTGGAGTTCAAACCACATGCCTGCCTCATAATAGGAGAAGATTCACTCTCCAGAGGAAAATCTGGTTGCTCATAGCAAGGGAAAAGATAGGAATGGACACTTGGTATGGCATCAAGAAACATTTACTTGCAAGTTGATCATGTATTTATACATCAAACATGGAGAAAACTAAGAACCTTCTTTCCCAAGATTATGCCCTGAGATATAAATCACAGAAGTTAAAAATATTGCCAAAAGAAGTAAAGGAAAGACAATGAAAATAAACTTGACAACAATTGCAGAATGGTTAAGAATTTGAGTCACAAAAAAGATCCAGATTTCACTTCATTGTGCTCATGTGACCCCTTCTCCTCCATTTATATTATGGCTATGATAATAATATTTATGTCAGGGAGATTTTATTTTGTGAGAACTGCATGAGATAAGGTATATAAAATGGTCCTCAGAGTTAGCTGTATCCTGAGGAAGAAGCAAAAATCAGCCATTCTGAAAAATCTTCAAATAAGGGTAAAAAAAGGAAAAGCAATTCTCAGTAGCAATTATGTCAGTGAAAATATAAAAACTCAATCCCACAAAAAGCTACACTTACACAGCTATTGTGCCTAAATCTAGAGAATTGATAGTTCTTTGCAAAACGACTCAAGAGTTCACAACTGGAACATGATGCTTTGTTTAGAATTTGTCATACAGTTCAGAAAAGATACTGGTTAATCGTACATAGGTAGTAAGTTCAACTGAAAAGGAAATTGAAGGATTGAGTTGTGAGAAAATATACAAAGCAAAATGAAACATTTAATTGTCAGAGAAAACTTCCTAACCATAAGAGCAATTAATCTTGCTAAGAAAGTCATAGAAGTTTCAATATCTGGGAACCTTAAAAACAAAATTGTATAAGTTGAATATCTAATTCACCTAGAACCAGCCAGACATAAAATAGGTACATAATAAATGTGTATCAGATAAATGAAGTTTTATAAGTTATTATGCATTAATTAATTTACCAAGTATGGATTATCAGTCAGAAGCTGTTCTAGGAGCTTGGAATATTTTAATGAACCAAAGAGATAAAATCTCTTGCATTCCTGAAGTTTATATTCCTTATTAACTTTCTAAGTAAATATTTTTACCTCAGGATTCTCTTCCCTCGGAAACACAGACAATTTGAGAGAATCTTAATTTCCTACAGGCCAGAGAATCAAGTTCTTTGTCTTAGTGTAATCCCCAGAGTTTAATGCAATAAATACTAATTACATGACATATCATCATTGAAAATAAAGACAAAAGTAAAAGTCTGTCAATTGTCAACACTTAAGTATTCACAGTATTTTGGGTTTTCGGACATAGTAACATTTCACTTTAAAATTCTTGCAAATTGATTATATTCTTGGCATTCATTATTGGTATGCTGAGATATAATGTTATTTCATTTGTGGTAGATTGAATCGCTTCTCGGCCTTTTGGCTAAGATCAAGTGTGGTAGATTGAGTAACTTATTTTCTCAAGATATCCTCCCCCATGTGGCACCTTTTACAAAGTAGGTGCACATCCCATAACTCCTGAATGGAGAGTGTATAATGAAGCCTAACAAAATGTCACAAGGTTAAAAATATTACTTATCTAATATTTGTAACCAAATTCCTCAATAAGAAAACTGTATTTGTTTGGAAAATATGTTTCAATGATTTTACTTGGAAATAAAAAGCTCATTCTAGGGGATATAAGGAATGCTTGTTACTCTGGAGAGGGTGGAGCAAAAGCAGAAGAGAGTGAGTGGAACAGGTCTAGCAAAATGGTAGAGTGGGATGTGACCTCTTCCCATGACCTTGTGAAACTTTAGGAAAGTTTTAGAATGCATGAAATTGTTGGTTCAAATTGATCTTTTGTGGAAATCAGCAAAAAAACTGAATTTTGGATCAAGGTCAGCAGAGGCTGAGACAAGGCATCACAGAATGAGGGAAAATATCAGAGAACACGTTAATAATCAGTGGAAAGCATGGGGAAGACTCTGTCTGGATCCTCCTGGGTCATGCAAATGAGGAGTTCATGCTAAGTATGCCTAAATCTTTTGATGGGAGCAACTCAGTGAGAGCAGAGAGACTTTTCAATTGATTGATAAATGCAGGTGGAGATAGGAAGGTATCCAGCTGACAACGGGGTTACAATAAAAATAAACAAAATTAGTAATATTCCTGTTTTCTACTGCTTGGCAAAACTGTTCTTTAATAATTCAGCCAACTGTACCTTTAGAGACTTAGGCTAAGCATTTTGCATTGAGGTTTGAATTATGGTGGTGGTGGGGCGCCTGGGTGGCGCAGTCGGTTAAGCGTCCGACTTCAGCCAGGTCAAGATCTCGCGGTCCGTGAGTTCGAGCCCCGCGTCAGGCTCTGGGCTGATGGCTCGGAGCCTGGAGCCTGTTTCCGATTCTGTGTCTCCCTCTCTCTCTGCCCCTCCCCTGTTCATGCTCTGTCTCTCTCTGTCCCAAAAATAAATAAAAAAACGTTGAAAAAAAATTTTTGAATTATGGTGGTGGATATACTCTGACCCTTTCATACTTCTTTGGAGATTAATACTAGTAGCTGAAATTTATCAAACAGTTGCTGTATATCAAGAGTGTTATTTATTTATTTATTTATTTATTTATTTATTAAGTTTATTTATTTCTTTTGCTCTCGTGCTAGAGAGAAAGAGAGAGGAGCACAGAAGGGGCACAGAGAATAGGAGGGAGCAAGAATCCCAAGCAGACTCTGCACTGTCAATACAGAGTCCAGTGTGGGGCTCAGACTCAAGAACCGTGGGATTGTGACCTGAGCTGAAATCAAGAGTTGGATGCTTAACTGACTGAGCCACCCAGGAACCCCAACACTTTATAAAGAGTAGATTTTTTAATCCCTACATCAACCTATGAGGTAGGTACTGCTTATATTGCCATTTTACAGATGAGGAACTGAGATTTATAAAGGTTAATTAAAACAACCAGACAGGATTAATAAAGGAACAGAGGACTTGGATAACAATATAGAACAATTAGACCTAACAGAAATATACAGAGCACTCTATCCAATAACAGAATACATAATCTTCTCAAGTGCAAATGAAACATTCTCCAGGACAGAACACGTGTTAGGCCACAGAACAAGCCTTAACAAATTCAAGAAGGTTGAAATCACACAAAATGTCTTTTCTGATCACAATGGCAAGAAACTGGAAAGTAGAATGGTGGTTACCAGTGTCTGGGAGGAGGAAAAGAGGAGTTGTTGTTTAGCGGGTGTAAGTTTCAAAGTATAATGAAAAGGTTCCGGAGATCAGTTTCATGACAATGTGTATATACTTAACACTACTGAACTGGATCTGGGATGTGGTTTCCAAGTCAGAGCTCACAGGCTCCTAGAGTGTCATATTTTTTTTCAAAGATAGCTTGAGTCCATATGTTCTCTAAATACTTTCTGATTTCTGAATAAATAATGTAAGTGCTCGCATAAATCTTAGTCATCAAATACCAAGTACCCAACATACTAGGCTGACAGGACATTCCATCACAGGCATCACCAAGTTTCCTTCTCCCTGGTTAGCAAGGTGTTGTGTAGCATCGAAGCATGAAGAGGCCCCTATATTTCCCACCGTTCACTCTGTAAGGGCCACTGTTCTCTGGTTCCCGGGCTGCCTGTGTCCCGGTGGGATCAGGACCTGCCAGAATGTGGTGTTCAAGCAACTTCTGCCTTAAAATTCCTGTAAAAATTCCTGAGACAGGGCAATTTGAATATTTTTGCTTTTGTCTGACCAGTAACTATTCCTTATTTTGGTTACAGCATCTTGGCTTTCTTGGGAATACTCTTCTTCCCCATTACTAGTTTGCTTGTTTATATGAGAGGAATCTTTGCCAGCATAGACACATGACCTAATTCTTGTCTCTTTGACCACAGCGATTACCCAAGAGATGGGCAGAAGAGCCAGGTCAGGCTAATGAGACCCACACAGTACACAAAAGGTAGGCTCTCCCTCTGCTAGATTTGATAGGCCTGGAGCTACTGGGAGCTGGAAAGAAAACCTGCAAGAGAATGGAACCAGCCCAAAGAAAGTAGAGCCAAGATGGACAGAGACAGATAGCATCATTTGAGCTTTGGTCCTAGTCAATCTTGGACTTTCCAGGGAAGCCAATCAAGCTTTTGTGGTGACTTCACTTTGCACTATGATTGAGAGTCCTCACTCATAGAGTCTTCACCGATATGCTATGCTCCAAGCTCATAGTGCAAAAGAGGGGAAAATTAAAAAGAAAAAAAAAACATATGTGAAGAACTCAAAAAATTACCCTTCTGCATACTTCCTACACAGAAGAGTATTTATTCAGACAAAATGGAACCTGTTCCAAGCTGATAACATTTCCAAAATTTAATTAGGTAAATAATATAATAATAACCAACTCGATTCATTCCCCCAAATTTCTGGAGTTATTCTTTTTTATTTTTTTTATATAGATTAATAAAGGAGATGAATAAAATAGATATGTTAAGAATGGCAGTTTGAATCTTTAAAGTATTTTTTACCTGTCAAAATATACAAACAACAAGGCTGATGTATGAGAATATCAATTGTTCAGTCATATCACCTTTTCAATATTTGCTCATTTGCTTCCACAGTATGAGGTCTTCATGCACATTATATATTAGAGCAAACTATCCTTCAATTTTTATAGTGGCGTGTTTTTAAAAAATGAATGGTCATATAGAAAAATTGGGAAGTTCCATTTTTTAAAAAAAGTACAGGGTACTAGAATACATTTTTGTAGTGAGAACATTTTTTAAATGTTTATTTATTTTTGAGAGAGAGAGAGAGAGAGAGAGAGAGAGAGAGAGATATCACACAAGTGGGGGAGAGGCAGAAAGAGAAGGAGACAGAATCCCAAGCAAGCTCCACACCAAGCAAAGCCCGATGTGGGGCTCAAACTCACAAACCACGAGATCATGACCTGAGACGGATCAAGAGTTAGATGCTTAACCGACTGAGCCACTCAGGTGTCCCAGAAAGTTCCATTTTCGATGTTTTCATTATTTACACTTCCAGAAAAATGACCTGTATATTCAAATGCATATAGGTATATTTAAATAAAACATTTATTTGCAAGACATAATGAATTTATAATAGCTCTCTGACATTATGTCATACCTTAATCAATAACTGTTACACAGAATTCTGATATTTTAAAATTTTTGGCAGAGTGAGTTCTTAGCCTTGAGGAGTTGGAAACCACTGATGGAAGGGATTTGATGCCCTGTACAGTAAACCAGAGACTCCTATTGCCTGCAGGGTTCATCCACCACTAAAACTCTAGCGGGGTTCAAAAGCCATGTCTTTGGAGACAGAACTTGCAAATTAAAGACTTTTACTGAGGAATTTCCCTTCCCTATACTAAACTTTCTATACACATTTCAAACCCTCAGAAGAGAAAACATTTCAAGATCCTATCAGAGAAAACCAACTAACTTCCGTTGAATCCATTCAATGTTCAACATTTCAAATGACAGCACAAAAGTTGACACATTTACTAACATAAACAAATGCAAGTGAAAACACAAAAACCAGGGGTGCCTGGGTGGCTCAGCCGGTCAAGCGTCTGACTTGGGCTCAGGTCATGATTTTGCATTTTGTGGGTTCAAGCCCCATGTTGGACTCTGTGCTGATAGCTCAGGGCCTGGAACCTGCTTCCGATTCTTTGTCTCCCTCTCTCTCTCTCTCTTCCCCTCCCCCACTCTCTCTCTCTCTGTCTCTCAAAAATAAATAAACATTAAAAAATATATATTTATAGAAAAACAAAAACCAATCCAACCATCTCCTTCTGAGGAGAATACCTACGATTCAGAATTTGGTAATTTTAGAATTAAGTTTTGTCAGGTTCCCTTCACATCTCTCCTTCCCAGGGGAAATTAATTCACAGCTGATGTCCCACATATTTACAATAAGAGCTAATACATTTTAATCCATGGACAATAAAAGCCACCTTAGTATGCAGTTTTCCTGCCTTGATCTGTTTGTTCCAAGCCCACAGTGAGACATTTCTGTACCACTTAACCTCCACCTACAGGGCTAATAAAAGAAAGCAGGTAAAATTGTGACAATATATTGAAAGTAAGATGTTTTAAGCAGCAAACAACTTATGGAAGAAACATTTTTACATAATTCAACTTCAGTTTTATCTTTAAAAGTTTTCTACAGTTTCTATATTGATTATGAGAAAAACATGCCCTTTGCAAAAATCTCAAAAAATACACAAAGGTATTTTTAAAAGCACAAAATTTCCAGTTAACCCAATACCCAATTACAGCAACTATTATGTTGGCATATGTCCTTCTAAACTTTTTAAATCTGCGCACACACATGTACTTATAAATGTAAGATTTCTATAAGTTACTTTTAAGAAGAAAACGAATAATCTTGAAAAATAATCATGGCATGATATTCTAGATAATTTCATTGTTTTCCAGAGAAGGTGATAAACTCCCTGGACATCTGGCCTTTTATTTTATAAACTATGCTTGGGAAAATACATAGAGATAATCACTGTGAATTATGTCTCTCAGCTTGAGGCTGTAGGAGATCACAACCAGAAACTTGTACAAACCACATCTATCAGCTGCCAGGAAGAAGCACCAGGATTGTGCATTTTCTCTGTATGTGCACGTATACTCTGTAGTACAACAAAAAACAAATATGTGTTCAGCACAGTACACTATTTCCCCTTTCTCTATTTTGTCTCCTTTTCTTCGGTCTTTCATATTGGTGTCTTCGAACACAGCAGTGACACAGGTGGAAAACGGCTCCTCATGGAAACTCCTCTCTTGACCTCCATGACTACCTTCACCAGAACTTACTTCTCGGACTATTCTTTCTCTTCATTTCTTGCTGAAGACAAGTTAGACTCTTTTTGATAGAGTCAGAGACAAGACAGTTTATTTTGGGATATGATCCAGGGAACAGGAATTGGGGACCAGGAAGAGTGAAAAGTGGAAAAGAGAAGAATCTGTTTTAAGTGCATGTTATCACGTTGGTCTTCTCAGTAGCCTTCCAAAAGGCTCCTAAAAAAGCTCCTTCTAAAAGGTTTTTCAGAATTGTCTATACAGGGAACGAAAGGAAGAAGCTTTATCTATTGTCTGCCTTTCCATGTTGTTTGTGGATTGCCTCACTTAATATTTATTTCTTTACTCATAACCTGAATGCTGAGTGCTCCCTTGAAACCAGCATAAGAGATTTTTTACTTGTTTCCTCCATAGCATGTAGTACAATTTTTATTTTTAAATACTTGCATTATTGATGAATTGTCTTCCTCCCTAACAAAACAACAATAAACAATATTTTAAACCAGGAAGCTACAATTGCTTTATAGTGTTAAAAATAATTATCCACCTTTGCAAAAGAAAGTATATTTTCAAATGTCTTTGTCATTTGAAATGTCAAATGTCAACAGAAAGAAAGAAAGCTGGTGGGCTCCTTTTATTTCTTTGAAGACCCACAGTTTATCACTCTTTCTTTGACATGTAGTTATTATGTTGTTTATAAAAGTCTACTGTAGCTACATAGGAGGTGTCCAAGAGATTTCATAGTAAGGTATAAAAGCTTCTTCCCTAGGAAATTACCTCAAAAGCATGCAATTTACTAACCCCTAGAGACATTTCATGCTGTAAATAGCTTTAAGAGAGCTCTCCTTATGTTAATCACAACTGACACTGGACTTAAGCATATCTGGAAAGTAGTGTAAAATTACTATAAAACTTTCTTTCTTAGAAAAGCTTATATATTTGATCAATTTACAATATAGAACACTTACAATATACAGTGTAATAAGATTTTTTTTCAAATTCCCTATCAAAGCCAGGAATACATATCATGTTATAGACACAATGCCAGTTGGGGGTAATGGGCAGATAACTGTAAGACAAACCCTTAGTACTTTTTTCTAATTGTTATATGCCTTTGCAAGATCCATTCATTAATCTCATACATACATAAGTTTGTTACGCTGGAACAAAATAAAAAGCCCAAGGTTAAAATATTTTTGGCATCACTGTCTAAACTTCAGCAACAGTGACTGTGGCCTATTGTCGGTATAATGAAACTGATACCTTTTTCCTTTTACCCTTGTTCTAAGAAATGATTATAAACACCATGACCAGACCAGAAGGAAGCTGATCACAAAAGTGTTTACAAAGGAGATGTGTATGCCATTTGACAGACAGCTCAGTCTTCGTCTTTGAATCGGCGCCTGCAGTTTCACTGCAGTTAAAAAGACATGAAATGCATTCTTTTTGTCCCTCTTGCCCTTACTTTAGCCTGCAAGAAAACAAATACATAACCCTAAAGACAGGACTCATTCCCAAGAATGTCCGATCCTGGGTGACAGCTGAAGAGCCAGGGTGACAGGCTCTTCTGACAGAAGTAGGCAGTTTGCTGTGTCGTTAATCTTTCATTCCAAGGCAACTTTTCTTTGCCTGATTTTTCTTTGTTTTTTTCAGGCTTGCAGATGTTGAAAGTGCTTTCAGGTCAGATGCAAATACAGATGCATTACTGCTTGACAGCCCTGTCAGTCTTCTCCTGTTTAAAATGCTTTTTGGCATTTAGGGTTTTGAGACTCATAATCATGGCTTTTCACCTTAAATTATAAAGTCCTTTCATAGCTGATACTGGCCTTTCAGGGGACCCTGATGCCATGAAGTCTGAAGTTCCTGCTTGCGGCCAGGAGCATGAAGTGTCTCTAACAAAAGGTACTAAAATACACTGCAAAACAGATTATTTCCATTCAGGAAATAGTTCTGGGAACAACAAGTATCCATAAAGACCACACTGAAGTAAAGTTAGTGTTTCTCAAGTTAGGCTGTGCTTATCTGCTCTCCAAACAGCTTCTGTGGATCTAAAACAGTTGTCTAGCACAATAAATCTCCACAAGCTGCGTTGTTTAAGCAGACTCTGTCATGGTGAAAGTAAATGAGCATGATATATATTTCAATTTCAGACCATTTTTTTTCCAAGGGAGAAAAGCTGAAACTGTTTCTGTTGTGCATAAAAACTGCAGTAATGTTACAAGGAGCTACAAGGCAATTATTTATACAAGTCTTTCCTCCTTATTTCCTTCTTTCTTATCTTGCTCGTATTTATTTTGACTACTCAGCAAAGTGACTGACTTCATTCAGGATGCTAACAAGGCTGAATGAATGGTGCCACCCAGCTAGTTCCTAATAACAAAACTGTTGAAGGGTTTGTTTCTTCTTTTTTTTTTTTAGGATTTCCCATTTGCACATCATGAACATTATGCAGCATTTACATAATTTGAACTATGAACCACTAGTTTCCAATGACAGTTGTTAGATATTCACAAGATCAACTGCATTTATAAACATTTTATTGTATTTTCAAATAGCCTAGTATTTGGAATTAGATTTGACAGACTGGCTGGGAGTGAGTAACTTGAGACTCACCTGGACCAAGCAACTTTGTAGAAGACAGGCAAAGTGAAATTGCCACAATAATTTTCTCCAGACTTTTATAAAATCCAAATCTGATTCTTGTCAAATGGTTAGTGTCTGAGGTTGCTTTTGTGTTAGGGTATACATTCACACTAACAGAAAGAAACAATTCAGACTTTTATTCTACTGGTATACATCAGTGCTTTGAAAATGTGGTCTCAGGACCAGCACAATCTGGGAACCTATTAGAAAAGCAAATTCTCAGGCCTTACCCAGACCTACCAAATCAGAAACTCTGGGATTGGGGGCCCAGCATTGTTTGACAAGTCCTTTCAGTGATCCTGATGCTCCCTAAGCTTGCTCACTAATATAAATATTATCAAAAAGAATTCCAATACTGTGGTTTCAAGCTTATGAGTAATCTTAACCTACAGTGTCGTAAGTCTGAATAAAACTCACATAATTACCTTCTTTACAGTCTTCATCGTTAATCAAGGAGATAAGTTAAATACAGAAAGTAAAATTTAAATGTCTGATGTTGATTTAGACAAAAGAGTTTTAAGGGTGTAACAACACCATCGCATCCCTTTCTTTTCATTGGTTTTCAATTCATTCAGTGAAAAAGGTGACTCTAACGGCTGTAAACAATGTTAAGTCAGGTGGATACTAAATATTTAGATTCCTGTTTTACTGTATTTTTCTTTCTATACAACTGCTTAGTTTCTATGTTTGTTGTTCGTCATTGCCAACAGCCTGCCAAATTTTACAATTTAAAGATGAAAAGAGACCTCACCTATACAGAGAGATGTATTCTAGAAATCTGTATTTCTATTAAAGTCACTTTCTAAAAAATTCCTAGAATTTCCTATGTGAAGAAAGCAAAGGAATCCACAAAGACAGGCACCTTTCTCAAAGTAATACTCGAAAGTTGGGAGAGGCTGGTTGGTGTTTTATTGATGAAAGACAACCTTGAGGCTATTGTTCACAGAGATTGGTATGGTTTAGAATTCTGAGAAGAAAAAAGGGGAAACCAATAAGGCAAAGAAAAACAAAAAATTTTAATTTCAACAAGCTTAAAGGAAAAGTAGAGAATTTCAATGAGAATCAAGAAAGGTGTCCTTCAAAATGGGCCATTTCCTAAGGGAAACATTAAACTCCATTCTCTCCCTTACATCTGGAGGCAGGTTAGTTATGTGCTTCTCACTTTCAGGTGGCCAGACCCCCTCTCTCTTCAAGAACACAAGTCTCACCGCCAGCTTAGTTTATGGACTATAAAGCACTACATAGACTCACTTCTAGGGGAAAACAAACTGATTTCAGTCTTACTTCCATCTGTTAGCAGGTCCATCCATTCAATTTTCTTTTCTTTTTTTCTCTTGTACACTTCTTTTTCTTGAATACAGAAAGAAAATTTCATTTTTATTTTCAATTTTTATTAAAAATATTTTTCTTTAGTTTTTATTACTATATTTTTTACTTTTGTGTAAATTTTTTTCAAATTCTATTTTACCTCCATCATTTTAGTCTACTTCAGTGTATTCACCTTTTCAAATTTTCAAATGATCTTTTTTTGTTATTTTTTTCTCGTTTTCATTTCTTTTCATTGAATGCAGAAAAACTTCATTTTTACCTTCAATTTCTATTAAAAATATTTTTCTTTAATTTTTATTGCTATATTTTTTGCTTTTATGTATTTTTTTAATTCTATTTTACTTTCATCACTTTATTTTAGTCTATTACAGTGTATTCACTTTTTCAAATTTTCAAGTGATTTCCTTTTCCCCCCCTTTTTTCTCTTTTTCATTTCTTTTTTTTCTTGAATATAGAAAAAGAAAAACTTCATTTTTATTTTTAATTTTTAATAAAAATATTTTTCTTTAATTTTTTTCTACTATATTCTTTACTTTTGTGTATATATATATTTCAAATTCTATTTGACATTCATCATCTTATTTTAGTCTACTTCAGTGTATTCATTTTTTCAAAGTTTCAAATGATTTCCTTTTTTTTTCCTTCCCCCCCCCTTTTTTTCTCTAATCTGTCAAATCACTTTCAATACCCAGACCAAAACACACCTAGGATCTAGCATCATTTATTCAATTTGTGTGTGTGTGTGTTTAATTTTAATATCTTTTAATTTTAATTTTTTAATTTTAATTTTTCTACCTCGTTAATTCCTTTTCTCCCTTCAAAATGACAAAACGAAGGAACTCACCCCAAAAGAAACAGCAGGAAGAAATGACAGCCAGGGACTTAACCAACACAGATACAAGCAAGATGTCTGAACCAGAATTTAGAATCACAAATATCAGAATTCTAGCTGGAGTCGAAAAGAGATTAGAGTCCCTTTCTGCAGAGATAAAAGAAGTTAAAAATAGCCAGAATGAAATTAAAAATGCTATAACTGAGCTGCAATCACGGATGGATGCAGTGGCGGCAAGGATGGATGAGGCAGAACAGAGAATCAGCGATATAGAGGACAAACTTATAGAGAATAACAAAGCAGAAAAAAAGAGGGAGATTAAGGCAAAAGAGCACGATTTAAGAATTAGAGAAATCAGTGACTCATTAAAAAGGAACAACATCAGAATCAGGGATCCTAGGAGAAGAAGAGAGAGAAATACAGGTTGAAGGGTTATGTGAGCAAATCATAGCGGAAAACTTTCCTAACCTGGGGAAAGACACAGACATCAAAATCCAGGAAGCACAGAGGACCCCCATTAGATTCAATAAAAACTGACCATCAACAAGGCATATCATAGTCAAATTCACAAAATACTCAGGCAAGGAGAGAATCACGGAAGCAGCAAGGGAAAAAAAGTCCGTAACCTACAAAGGAAGACAGATCATGTTTGCAGCAGACCTATCCACAGAAACTTGGCAGGCCAGAAAGGAGTGGCAGGCTATATTCAATGTGCTGAATCAGAAAAATATGCAGCCAAGAATTCTTTATCCGGCAAGGCTGTCATTCAAAATAGAAAGAGAGGTAAAAAGTTTCCCAGACAAAAATTAAAGGAGTTTGTGACCACTAAACCAGCCCTGCAAGAAATCTTAAGGGGTCTCTCTGAGGGGAGAAAACATGAAAAAAAATATATATATATATATATTTATATATATACACACACACGCATATATATACACACACATATATATAGAGATATGTATCTATATGTGTATATATGCGTGTATATACCAGGTGGCCAGAAAATCATTTCTCTTTTGCTCAGGGCCACAGTGAATCCTGTCCCTAGGTTGGTAAAAAGAGTCATAAACTAGGAGTGAGAAAAATCAAGTTCCATTCTCTGCTCTCTACCTCTGACTTAGAGACACTGGGGAAACAATCCAGTAACTTCTGCCTCTGCTCTTACTCATGAATTTTAATTTGTTCTCTTATTTTCCAAATGAAGGGATTGTAACAGAGACATCAGATGGTAGCATCCAGCTCAACTATTCTCTATTTTACCAATGCCTGGATATTAGAGTGAAAATGATAGATGACTTCCTAGTTTAAATATAACTACTGTTGGAAAAAAATGATTTTGACTATTTATTAGGAATCATGTTTTCTGAGTACTGCTTCCAATATTAGTGATGGATTTATATTGAGCCACCCAGTCTTCCACTCTATTTTTGTGAACAGCACACATTGACTGACGAGGGTTAAATGTTGAACTTTCCAGTTATGAATCAGAGAAAAGCCCTTACTTAAACTTCACATTTATGACTGACCTCATTAGCACCGAATTTTACTCTCTACCCAGCTAAGCTAACCTGCCATAAATACTTTACCCGGCTAGGATAAAAGAAAGTTCCTTCATTGTGCAGCCCAGTTGCCTTTATCAGATGCATGAATGTAGATAAGCCACTTAAACGCTGCTTCCTTAAGCATAAAACGGACACCATGATTCTACCTTGCAAGGTACCTATGGGTTGCTACATTTAAACTATGTAAACTAGATTCCTGTCCTTAGGAGTTGCTCAATAAGTGACAGTTAAAATGGTAGAGATTGAACTGAAAGATGGAGATTGCTATTTAATATATAGGAAACTTAAAATAACAATACAGATCTGGGAATTTTATCATTTCAGATCTCACATGTGGGTCTTTAATCCATTTTGAATTTATTTTTTGAGTATGCTGTGAGAAAGTGATTCAGTTTCATTCTTTTACATGGAGCTATCCAGTTTTCACAGCACAATTTACTGAAGAAACTGTCTTTTCCCTATTATATATTCTTTGTCATAAATTAATGGATTATATCCATTAGCATGGATTTATATCTTGTCTCTCTATTCTGTTCCACTGATTTATGTGTCTATTTTTGTGCTAGTACCACACTGTTTTGATTACTAAAGCTTTGTAGTATATCTTGAAATATGGGATCATGATACATACAGTTTTATTCTTCTTTCTCAAGACTGTTTTGGTTCCATACAAATTTCAATATTATTTGTTCCAGTTCTGTGCAAAATGCCGGTGGTATTTTGATAGGGATTGCACTGAAAACATAGGCAGTAATTTCCTTGACATTGGTCTTAGCAACATTTTTCTAGATATGTCTCCTCAGGCAAGGGAACTAAATGCAAATATAAACTATTGGAATTACATAAAATTAAAAAGCTTTTTCACAGTGAAGGAAGCAATCAACAAAAGTAAAAGACAACCTACTGAATGGGAAAAGATACTTGCAAATGACATATCCAGTAAAGGGTTACTATCCAAAATATATGAAGAATTTACATAACACCAAAAAAAGGCCCCAAAGAATCTGATTTTAAAATGGCCAGATGACCTGATTAAAACATTTTCCAAAGAAAACATACAGATGGCCAACAGACACATCAAAAGATGTTCAACATCACTCATCATCAAAGAAATGTAAATCAAAACCACAATGAGATATCATCTTACACCTGTCAGAATGGCTAAATCAGAAAGACAAGAAGTAACAAGTGTTGAGAGGGTATAAAGAAAAAAGAATCCCTGTGCAAACAGTATGAAGGTTCCTCAAAAAATTAATGATAGAATTACCACATGGTCCAATAATATTTACCCAAAGAAAATGAAAACATGAATTCAAAAAGTTCTATACACCCTTATGTTTAGCAGCATTATTTACAATAGCCAAGATATGATAATAACTCCAGTGTCCACCAACAGATGAATGGATAAAAAAGAAGTGGTCTATATATACAGTGGAATATTATACAGCCATACAAAAGCAGGAGATTGTGCTAGGTGCAACAACACGGATAGACCTATAGGGTATTAGGCTAAGTGAAATAAGTCAGAGAAAGGAAAATACCATATGATTTCACTTATATATGGAATCTAAAAACACAAAAGAAAAGCAGAAATAATGGTTGACAGAGGGGTACAGGGATGGGCAAAATGGGTGAAGGTAAGGGGAAGGTACAGGCTTCCAGTTTTAGAATGAGTAAGTCACAGGGATGAAATATAAGCATAAAGAATATAGTAAATGGTATTGTAATAGTGTTGTATGGTGACAGATGGCAGCTACACTTGTGATCATAGTATGTAGACTTATGGAATCACTATGCTGTACACCTGAAACTAATATAACTTTGTATGTCAACTATACTTCAATTAAAACAACAACAACACAGATCATATTAAAATACAAATGCAGACACAGGTATGCCTTGTTTGCAAATGTAGGATATAAACCTAAAGGCAAGTTGATGCTGCCCCTTCCAGTCTTTGTCTCTTAAGTAAGCAAATGCAAGGCAGTCAGAATGCAAATAAAATTAGGATAACGTAGGCAGAATTCCCCAAATAATTATTTCCATTTACCTATGGGATTTCTCAAGTATAAATGACTCTGAAGCTGTGAATGTAGATATAAGCTAATAAGAAGGAGTCTAAGTAACATTAAATAAGAAATAAACTAATTTTTAAACCTGCTTTAATTTAAGGAGGACTTCTTAGTTATCTCCTTCTTTTCTCAATCTCCTACATCAGAATATCCATCATAACAGGGAGGTACAAAGAGGATATTAATGGAAGACTGTACTTTGTGCACACGTAGAAGGAAAAGCTGCGGGGGGATTCTCTCTCCAGGCAAATTTAGTCTTTACCTGTGGAATAATTCCTTTGAACGCATGTTATTTGTTAACATACAATAAGCACCATCTTTCCATGTGTGTAGAAAAAAATGGGTGGTTCTGCTTACACTGCTGATAGGAACTACATATATGAGACTTTTTCATCTTTTTTTTTTTTTTTTTTAACTGGGCAGCAACTACCATTAAACAAGTCAGCAACTATTAGAGCTAAGATGCTCTCTTTTACATCTCCATAGGTCCTAGAAAGCAAATGCGTTCAAACTTTCTGGTTCCTCACATAGGTCCAGGCCATTGAGAAAGCACAATGTCCACATATCTGGGGGAAATAACACACGAAGGTGAGAGGATGAGAAACTGTGTCCTAAGTAACCAGAGTAATCAAAAACTATTTGAGTGCCTTGTCTTGCTGGAAAATAATTTCTTACATTCAGCACGCTAGCATAAAATCACCTACATGATTTAAAGAAAAAGTTAATGTTGTAGTTATGTATAACATTGTTGACTTGTATTTAACAAGATATTTTTGGCTGGTCAAGGCCCTGGGGCATAGAGGCTCTTCTCACAACATATCCATTTGCATTTGGCTTTTGGATACTGCTATAGAAGCCTACTGAATGAAAAAGGAAAGGGAATTTACTTTCTTTTACTTGGAAGCCAAAAGACAGAAACTGTGTCTGATGGTTAGGCTCTTCTGTTGGGGGTAAGCTTTGCAGGAATGAGCAAGAGGACCATGTTTAGCTCACCTAAGAGTAAAGGGGTCTGATCTGGTGCTGCTATGTTGGGGGTGAGAAGTGGTAAGAGAAATTAGCTGGCAAAGGGAAAGTGCCAGCCTACTATTGATGCTGGAATCTATTCTCATCATGTCATACTTTGATGTTGTGAACATACCTTAGGGAAAAATTGCATGTATGTCCTTTAAAAGAGCTGCATTATTAAAAAGCTGTAACATTTGGGGTCCACATGCTTTTTGGTCATGGTAAGACTTTTTTTTAACATTTATTTATTTTTGAGAGACAGAGCGTGAGCAGGGGAGAGGCAGAGAGAGAGAGGGAGACACAGAATCTGAAGCAGGCTCCAGGCTATGAGCTGTCTGCACAGAGCTGACATGGGGCTTGAACTCAGGTACCGTGAGATCATGACCTGAGCTGAAGGTGGATGATTAACTGACTGAGCCACCCAGGTTCCCCAGGGGTAAGACCTTTTTAAGGCAAAGAAAGATGGAAAGGGCATTACAGTGAAAGAAAAGAACAGTGTAAATATGATTTGAGACCATGACTAAAAAGGGAAAATTATGGCAGGAGTGTGGCAGTTGTGAGGTGGGGGAGTGTAGGACAGGTTAAGAGGATGGAGGGTGGAATTTGACCTGAGAACTAAAGAGTAACCATATTATGACATGCCTCATAAACCAGGTTAAGGAGTTTGCATGCAATCGGGATGGCAATGAGGTGCCATTTAAATATTTTAAGCATGCAAGTGATATAATCTGAGTAGTGTTTTCAAGAGATCACTCTGCCTGCAGTGTGCAGAGGTAGGGAGATGAATTAGGGATTGTTTCAGTGCTGGAGGGGAGCTAATAGTGGAAAGTGGCAATTGATAGGTTTAATAAATGGAATCTACAAATCTCGGCTGACTGGTAGGAGGTGGCTGGAGCAGAGTGCGTGAATGGGGAGAAACTCTAAGGAGTTAGGAATTTATTCTGAATTTGATGGAAACCTACTGGAGGGTTTGGCAGAAGAAAGATGACTTGTGTACATTAAAAAAAACAATAATTGTGACTGTTTTTGTTTGGAGAATAGATTGTAAGAAAGCACTGGCTGAGAAACGACGGATGAGTTGATAGGTCTGTAAAACTGGTGACAGAAAGCCTTCCCTTTCTGTCCCTTCCCTTTCCCTTCGAATCAGAGAGTGACACAAAGAATGTTTCATTTAAACGTAATAACACGCACAAAACTCATGGTAGGAAAGGTATAATTCACAGAAAGCCTCTAGAAGAACTGTCTTTTACATTTCATCAGGCATTCATGTCTATTAAAATCTTCTATCCAACAAGCAACTATAAAGACATTAAACTCTTCTTTAAGAAAACGCCTCAGGGGCGCCTGGGTGGCGCAGTCGGTTAAGCGTCCGACTTCAGCCAGGTCACGATCTCGCGGTCCGTGAGTTCGAGCCCCGCGTCGGGCTCTGGGCTGATGGCTCAGAGCCTGGAGCCTGTTTCCGATTCTGTGTCTCCCTCTCTCTCTGCCCCTCCCCCGTTCATGCTCTGTCTCTCTCTGTCCCAAAAATAAATAAACGTTGAAAAAAAAATTTAAAAAAAAAAAAAGAAAACGCCTCAGACAATAAGTCATCCAATAAATTCTGATTTTTCCATTTCCCATACATGACGCTAGCGAAAACTTCTTCTTTCGAACTGTGACAAATGATCAGCAGAATGAAAATAGTAGCAGGATCTACAATAAATTGATACTACATACATCCAGATTCCTCTGAGATGTTCTGATTGCTCTGACAAACCTGCCCACACCATGGCCCTGTTAAGTGGATTGACATAACCTGACAGCTAAGTAAATTCTCTTCTTTCAAGTTGCAACTACTGATGAGATTGACTCATCTGGTTCGAAAGGAAATTTATCCTCCTGAGCATCTTATCCCATGAAAGACACAAGGCCTTCCATGGAAGCCAAGGTCTTCAAGGTTACAGCATCTGGAACTCATTCTTGAACAACTGCCCAGCTTCCCTGTATAAACACTGCCTTTCTTCCCTTCATCTTTCTTTCTGATGTTAAATGTAAAATCTTGGTGAGAACTCCAGTTTTAGTAATCAAGAAATGTTCACTTGAGAAATTTATATCACAAGCTTCTTCCATCCTCAGAAAGCCTAAAAGATGAAAATAAGCACTAAACACAATGTTATCTGACTGATCTCCGAGGATTTCCTGGTTTTTTTTTTGAAGCAAAAATATAGAGATCTATATTTCTATAGATAGAAATATAATTTAGAGCACAGTTAGAAGACACACGGGTCAGTCTTCAAGACAGAAGGAAAATACAGAAAGATTTGTACACTTGAAGTTTGGGCACTGAAAGACTTTATTCAATTCACACTGAAATGCCATAGGGTTTAGAGGTAAAGCGTATATACATTCAAAGAAAAATGGGTTTTCAACTGCTTCAACTTGACAAAGATCAATTATTTTTTGAAATGATGGTGGTCATAAGCAGTTTCATTTTCAGACATAATCTTCTGGTGGTGGGACATTCTGGCTTCTTTGATAAAACAATCTGTTAGGCATTTTAGACTTTTTTCCATACATACAAACCTGAAGACATTTCTGTTTTCAATAAGATGAAAGACAAGTAGGAAAATGAGTTTGTTCAAAGATCATTTAGTAAGTAATACCCATGAAGAAGTTACGGTTTCACTGAAAAACATGAGCAAATCTTGTCAGGATGGTAGTAATCTCCCTCCCCCCCCCCCTCCCGCCCTCCCTCCCTCTCTCTCTCTCTCTCTCTCTCTCTCTCTCTCTCTTTCTCTCATCTCTAATAAATATAGGTAGAGATTTATCAATTTTATTGATCTTCTAAAAAAAAAGCCACTTCACTTTGGTTTTATTTCCTTTCTGATATTTGTCACTTTCTTCCTTTTGCCTAATTTTGGTTTCATTGGCTTTTTCATTTTTCAAGATGGACTTTTTTCTAATATAGGCATTTAGAGATATATCCCCTTAGCTGTATCCCATATATATTGATATTTTATTTGTTCATTTTCATTCAGTTCAAAATTATTTTTCTATCTCCATTTTGATTTCTTCTTTAACCCACAGACCTTAAATATCCAATTTAGTTTCCAAAAATTTGGGGATTTTACATATATCTTTGGTATTGGAGTTTCTATAATTGAGGTATTGTCTATTTCTCCTTAAAGTTCTATCTGTTTTGCTTCATGTATTTGGAAACTCTGTTATTAGGTGCATGAACTTTAAGGATCATTATATACATATGATGAATTGATTCATTTATCATTATTCAATGGTCTTATTTATCCCATATAATACCTTTTTGTTCTGAAATCTACTTTGTTTAAAGTTTGGCAATTTTGGGGTGTGAATGCAGGCCAACAAGAAGGAAGTACAGAATTAGGCCAGAGAGATAAGCAGGGTGTTCTGATGTTTTTATTGTTTCAACATATTTTTTTATGTTTTTAATTTATATCTTTCGATGGAGCATTACCTATATCACTTTGTTATTTTAGTGGTTGCTTTTGGGTTTATAGTATACATTTTTATGGTTTAGTTTAACAGAGTTTCTCAGTGGAGAGTGCTATTGACATTTTGGATAGGGCAAATCTTTCTTGTTCTGGACTTTGCAAGCATTGCAGAATAGTTTAGCTTCTCTTCCGTACAGCCACTAAATGGCAGTGGAGCTCACTAGTCTCTCTATCCAAGAATGACCCTCCACCCAAAATGTCCACTAGGAGTGGTACTATTCCTGCTTAAGAATCACTGAAAGATGGAGAACTGAGAAAAGGTGTTAAACAGAGCGGTTTTGTAATTAGATTCCCTGTTCACCTTTTCTTTATTACCATCCTCTTCCTCTAATTTTTGAATACTGACTGTGAACTTAATGTATGGAGACTTATACAGAATAATCTAAATAACTATAGGAGCTGGTCTATTTTTTTATTTAAAAAAAATTTTTTTTCAACGTTTATTTATTTTTGGGACAGAGAGAGACAGAGCATGAACGGGGGAGGGGCAGAGAGAGAGGGAGACACAGAATCGGAAACAGGCTCCAGGCTCCGAGCCACCAGCCCAGAGCCTGACGCGGGGCTCGAACTCCTGGACCGCGAGATCGTGACCTGGCTGAAGTCGGACGCTTAACCGACTGCGCCACCCAGGCGCCCCTGTTCTATTTTTTTAAAGAAGGATGGACAAATATATTTCTTTCAAATGCTTGGGTAACATTTATGTATAGAAATAATTTGCATCACTGGACTGATTTTTCAAAAACTTAAAAAAGTATTATACAAGTGACACATGATCAAACTAGGGCAAATTAGAAAACAAAAATAAACCAATTTGGAAAAAATAGAAATCAAACAAATTTATTCAACCAGGAATGACCAGTTAATAGAGGCTGTGTACTCTTTATGATTCAAACCAGTTGTTATATGTAACTATCTTTCAGGTCAATAAATAATAACATTGTATGTTTAAATTATTGTTATATTCCATGATATGAATGTGCTATCATTTTTCAACCACCATAACATTTTAACATTTTAACATTATACCAATTTTCTACTATAAACAATTTTGTTATGTGATAAAACTCTATGTACATCTGTCTGATTGTTTTCTTAGATGAATTTCCAGAAATGGGACAAAAGGTCTTCACATTATAAGGCTTTAAAATATATATTTCCAAATTTTCTTCCAGAAAGATTTTTCACCAATATCTAAGTGTGCCAGTTTGTTCATATCCTTGGTAGATATTTCTTTCCTTAATTTTTTTAAACTGCTTGCAATTGAGTAAGACAAAAAATAACCAGACACTCAAATAGCATTATTATATGCATTTATTTGACTATTTGTGGAGTTGGGTTTTTCCTGTTTCATACATTTATTAATCATTTATTTCCACTTCTCAGAATTATTTTAGGCATTTTTTATCTTTTTCTTTAAATGACATAACTACTTAGTTTTTGTTATATGTCAGCATTGTCTTCTGTCTTTCAATATTGTTTATGGTTCTTGTTTAAACATTCTAAAATTTTTGATAGACAATTAACACTATCACTTTTCCCTTTTTCTTTTGTTTTTCTTTAGAAGGTGCATATTTAGTAAAAGATTATCTAAATATTTATTCAAATTTATTCTAGTAATTTACGATTTCTTGTTTTACATTTCTACTTTTAACCAATATGCAATTTATTTTGCTCTAAGTTAGGGGTATGCCTCTAACTTTGTACATTCCCAATGTGCCCATTTGTCCTACTATCAATTACTGAATATTTTATTTTGTCTTACTAATTTCAAACACTACCTTAGCAATATATTAAATTCCTGTGTAAATTCTTGAATCTATTTTGGGATATTTTATGTGGCCAGTTTTTTTAAGTTTAATTTTTAACTTATGCATTTGGTATATAAGAAAGTGTTGTATCTATTTATCTTATAGCTGGCCAGCTTATTAAGCCTTCCATTATATTTTTTAGTTTTAAAACTGAGTCTCTTGGAATTTTCAGATGAAGAATTTCATTATCTAGAATTTTGCTACCTTCTGCCTATTTTCTCTAACATTTTTTTTTTTTTTTTTTTTTGCTCAATTGAATTGACTAGGACATCTAAAGCCACAACAAATAATAATGGTTATAATCCTCATCTTGTTATAAATTTTAACGGTAACTCTCTTCGTAAGTAATGGTGACTATTTTTTTTTGACACATTTAGTATGTAAAGAAACCATATTTTTTCTTCCTGTTTTACCAAAAATTTGCTTTAATCAGTAATATTTCACCAAATGCCTTTTTAGTTTCTTTCAAGGTAAGATTTTAGGAGATCTATTAATAAATTTTAAAAGGGTAAGCCACTTTGAAAAGATCAACAAAATTGACAAACTTTTAGCTAGATTCATCCAAAAATAAATAAATAAAAGGAGAGAAGACTCAAATGAACAAAATCAGAAATTAAAGAAGAGAAATAACAACCCACACCACAGAAATACAAAGGATTATAAGAGAATTTTATGAAAAAAAAAATATATGCCAACAAATTGGGTAATCTGGAAGAAGAAGTTTATAAATTCCTAGAAACCTACAACCTTCCAAAATTGAATCAAGAAGAAGTAAGAAATTTGAACAGACCAGTTACCAGCAATGAGATTGAATCAGTAATCAAAATACTCCCAAAAACAAAAGCCAGGACTAGATGGTTTCACAGGTAAATTCTACCAAACATTTGTAAGAGAGTTAATATCTATTCTTCTCAAACTATTCCAAAAAATAGAAGAAGAAGGAAAGCTTCCAAATTCATTCTAGAAGGCCAGCATTACCCTGATACCAAAACCAGATAAAGACACTATTTAAAAAACAAACAAGGGGCGCCTGGGTGGCGCAGTCGGTTAAGCGTCCGACTTCAACCAGGTCATGATCTCACGGTCCGTGAGTTCGAGCCCCGCGTCGGGCTCTGGGCTGATGGCTCAGAGCCTGGAGCCTGTTTCCGATTCTGTGTCTCCCTCTCTCTCTGCCCCTCGCCCGTTCATGCTCTGTCTCTCTCTGTCCCAAAAATAAATGTTGAAAAAAAATTTTTTTTTAAATAAAAAAAAATAAATAAAAAACAAACAAACAAAAAACAGAATTGGCTACAGGTCAATATTTCTGAGGAACATAGATGAATAAATCCTCAACAAAACATTAGCAAACACAGCAAAATAAATCCAGTAATACATTTAAAAAATCATTCACCGGGAGCAAATGGGATTTATTCTTGGAATACAAGGGTGGTGGTTCAATGTTCACAAATCAATCAATGTGATACATCACATCAATAAGAGAAAGGATAAAAATCATATGATTATTTCCATAGATGCAGAAACAGCATTTCAGAAAGTACAATATCCATTCATGATAAAAACCCTAGGTTTAGAGGGAACATACCTCAATGTAATAAAGGCCATATGTGAAAAACCCACAGGTGACATCATACTCAATGGTGAAAAGCTGAGAAACTTTCCCTAAGATTAGGAACAAGGAAAGGATATCCACTCTCACCACTTTTATTCAACATAGTTACAAGAAGTCCTAGCCAAAGCAATCATGCAAGAAAAAGAAATAAAAGGGATCCAAGTGGATGAGGAAGAAGTAGAACTTCCACTACAGAAGTAGAACTACCACTATAGATGGTATGATACTCTATAAAGAAAACCCTAAAGACCTCGCCAAAAAACTGATGAATGAGTTCTGCAAGGTTGCAGGATACAAAATCAATATACATAAATCCATTGAATTTCTATACACTAATCATGAGGTAGCAGAAAGAGAAATTAAGAAAATAGTTCCACTTATAATTGCACCAAAACCAATAAAATGCCTAGGAACTTAACCATCGAGATAAAAGACTTTTGCTCTATAAACTATAAAACATTGATGAAAGACAGTGAAAATGACACAAACAGAAAGATATTGTGTGCTCATGGATTAGGAAAACAAATATTGTTAACATGTCTATACTACCCAAAGCAATCTACAGTTTTAATGCAATCTCTATCAAAATACCAATAGCATTTTCCACAGAACTAGAACAAATAATCCTAAAATTTGTATGGAACCAATAAGACCCCAAATAGCCAGAGGAATCTTGAAAAAGAAAAACAAAACTGGAGGTATCACAATACCACATTTGAAGATATGCTACAAAGCTGTAGTAATCAAAACAGTATGGTATTGACACAAAAAGAGACACACTGATTGATAGAAAAGAACAGAGAGTCCAGAAATAAGCCCATGATTATATGGTCAAACTTTGACAAAGGAGGCAAGAATATGCAACTGGAAAAAGCTAGTCTCTTGAAAAAATGGGTGTTGGGAAAACTGGACAGCTTCATGTGAAAGAAGGAAACTGGACCACTTTCTTACAATACACAAAAAAATAAAGTCAAAATGGATCAAAGTCCTAAATGTGAGACCTAAAACTATAAAACTCATAGAAGAGCACAGAGGCAGTAATTTCTCTGACATTGGCCATAACAACATTTTCCTAGATATTTCTCCTCAGGCAAGGGAAACAAAAACATAATGGGATTATATCACAGTAAAAAGTTTTGCACAGCAAAGGAAACAACCAGAAAAACTAAAAGACAACCTACTGAATGGGAGAAAATATTTTCAAACGACATATCCAATAAAGGGTTGGTATCTAAATATATAAAGAACTTATACAACCTAATACCACAAAACAAAACAATCCAATTAAAAATGGGCAGAAGACAGGACTAGACATTTCTCCAAAGAAGACATTCAGATAGGCAACAGACACATGAAAAGATTCTCAACATCACTAATCATCAGATAAATGCAAATCAAAATCACAATGAGATACCACATCACATCTGTCAGAATGGCTAAAATTAAAAACACAAGAAACAGCAAGTGTTGGCGAGGATGTGGTGAAAAAGGAACTCTCATGTACTCTTGATGGGAATGCAGAGTGGTGCACCATTGTGTAAAACAGTACAAAGATTCCTCAAAAATTTAAAAATAGAATTACCATTAGATTCAGTAATTTCACTGCTGGGTATTTACCCAAAGAATATGAAAACACTAATTCAAAAAGATATATGCACTCCTATGTTTACTGAATCATTATTTATGATAGCCAAATTATGAAAGCAGCACAACTGTCCATCAATAGATGAATGGGTAAAGAAGATGTGAGATAGATATAGATATAGATGATAAAGATACAGATATAGATATACACACAATGGAATATTATTCAGCTATAAAAAAGAATGAAATCTTGCAACAATATGGATGGATCTAAAGGGTATAATGCTAAGTTAAATACTTCAGTTAGAAAAAGACAAATACCATATGATTTCAGTCATATGTAGAATTTAAGAAAGAAAACATACAAAGAAAAAAGAGACAAAAAAAACCAGACTTTTTTTTTTTTAACATTTATTTATTACTTTTGAGAGACAGAAAGAGATAGAGTGCAAGCAGGGGAATGGAAGCAAGAGAGGGAAACAGAATCTGAAGCAGGCTGCAGTCTTTGAACTATCAGCTCAAAGCCTGACATGGGGCTCGAACCCACAAACTGTGAGGTCATGACCTGAGCCAAAGTCGGACACTCAACCAAATGAGCCACCCAAACGACTCCCAAGAAACACTCTTAATGATAGAGAGCAAACTGATGGCTACCAAAGGGAAGTTGGATGGGGCAATGGTGAAATAGGTGATAGGGATTAATTTGTGCACTTGTGATTAGCAAGTGATGTAGGGAAGTGTTAGGTCACTATATTGTGCACCTGAAACTAACATAACACTGCATGTTAATTATACTGGAATTAAACTTTTAAAATAATTTTAAAAATAAAATGATGAACCATCTTTATATTTATAGACATTTTCCAAAACCAATTGCTATTTTAGACACAGTGTATACATTAGGGCTTCTGATTTACTAATATTTATTTCAGAGTTTTGTACCTATAAATAACTGAGCTAAAACTCTAGTGTTTTGTGTGTTTTCTTTGTTGCATTAGGCAACTCCTAGCTTGGAGTTACAGAGTAGCTCTTAGGTTATCTTGAGTAATTATAAATAGCTTTTTCAAACACCAAACCCTCTTGTATATCTTAATTAAATTAAGCATATTTACAACCAGACCCTTAAAAAAAGGAAAGAAACCAACTAATTTGTTTCTTTTTAACTAAAAGGAAAATGAGGAAGTGGAACTAAATAGCCTATTTACCTATACTCTCACCTGTGCTCTAGAGATAGGAGAATCACAATTTTCCCCTCAATAGAGGGATCTTGTAATAGGTTTAATATTAATGACTTCTTCGGGCCCCTTATGTGAAATACATAGGGGCTCCTGGGTGGCATAGTCAGTTAAGGGTCTGACTTCAGCTCAGGTCATGGTCTCACTGTTCGTGGGTTCAAGCCCCATGTTGGGCTCTGTGCTGACAGCTCAGAGACTCGAGCCTGCTTCAGATTCTCCAAAGAAGACATCCAGATAGGCAACAGACACATGAAAAGATTCTCAACATCACTAATCATCAGATAAATGCAAATCAAAATCACAATGAGATACCACATCTCCCTCTCTCTCTGCTCCTCCCCTACTCACATTCTGTCTCTCTCTCTCTGTCAAAAACAAATAAACGTTAAAAAAAAAAAAAAAGAAATACATAAAGCAATCTTCCATTCATGGTATGTTAAACAAAAACCTAGATATGCCAATATGACCTTTCATTCTTATTTTCAAGGGGAATAAACAACAAGAATATTTGATTAAATAACTACAACAAAAACTTCAAACAGCCTGAACAATTTTACATTCTTGAATTTTATATTCTTGATTTAGAAGTTCCTCTTTTTAAGTTGCTGAGTGTATTTGTCATTTGAATGTCATTCCAGGAAGAAGTGAATGAAATTTACCTCTAAAGCTAGCTGGGCCATAAAGACTTCTTTGTATTTGCTGAAGTGTGGGCAGTTTGCTACACTTGTAATGGTGTCCCATATGCACTTATCTTTTAGAAAGTCCTTGTAAGCATTTAGTTTATTGATGGTTCTCTTCTTTCTTTTCTATCAGTAAGACATACACTGTTTTTTGTCTTTTTAATTTTTATTGTAAAAATATTTCAATAGGACTTTGAGGGAAAGTAAACTCAAATCAACATGTAGAACCAGATGTTTCTGTGAGTCGATTAGAAGGGTAGGAAAAAAATTCATGGTGGTACTTCTTGCTAACACAGGTCCAAATTGGGTTCACTTTTTAATCTTCTTCCAGAGACACCCACAGAACATTAGTGCACTCTTAATTTTATACCAGCAGTAACATTAGGCAGCCAACAGTTAAGCATTTAAAACATTTTAAAACCTGGGATGCCTGGGTGGCTCAGTTGGTTAAGCGTCTGACTTCAGCTCAGGTCATGATCTCCTGTGTTGTGGGTTCGAGCCCTGTGTGGGGCTCTGTGCTGACAGCTAAGAGCCTGGAGCCTGTTTCAGATTCTGTGCCCCCTCCCCCTCAAAAATAAATAAACACTAATTTTTTTTTTTTAATTTAAAAACAGTGTGACTTTTCTACCCACCTAGTCTAGGAGGCAGTGGAGCCAAACATTTCCAAGGAATCCTCTGGCATCGACCTCAGGAGGCAGGCAGCACAAGAGATGAGCATCTCCTTGCCTTGTCTCTATTCCAGTTCTTCCAAAGCTTTTATTTCCTCTAATGCTGGGACTTGTAGGAATTGACTAAAGCAAAATATACCCCCTGTATAGTTTTTAAACTTTACTTTTAGGTTGGGAAAAAATGCGAGGCTTCAGAATCACTCAAATATTTTGTGGGCTCAAGTATCATTTGTACTCTGTTGTGTAAACTTGAGCAAAATAAACGCTGCCTGAACTTAGGGATGAGATTCGCCTTCTATGGGGAGACATTCTTCTCCCCTTTCTGAAGGTGTACAGATGGCCCTGATGATGTTTCAGCATCTTCAGGACTATCAGCTCTGTGATCTGTTGTAAGGGGATTACTACAGGCAGGGCAGGAGTGTGTTGTTCAGGAGGAGAGGACTTGGGAAACATGGAAGAAAGACTGTCCCATGAGATGAGAGATGCAGAACAGAGTCTCATGGGAGCCCGGAAGCTCAATGTGGGGGCCTTGGAAAAGTGCAGCCACACTCAAGGGATATTCACTTCTACCTGAAGCTGTTCTCAGCTGTCAGCATAGCTCTGCTCATCTTCTTCCCTGGGAACTGCACTCTCCTGCCCACTTTGCCACCAGTCCATGCTGGGGCCACATGCCTCTTGCCACATTTGCCACAGTGAGGTGGCAAATAAGCGGGCACTTTGCTCAAGCTATGACTATCAGTTCCTTCTCCAGAAATTCAGAATTGAGACCAAGAAATACTTTCAGTCCCTCTCCAGGCCGCTGGACTTGTGTCATGTAAACTTGGAAGTTCTTAGTTGCCTTTGTTTTCTGTTATTGAGTTGGATCAGCAGGAGAAGCTGATCGAGAGCAAGCAAAAGAGAGACAGATGCAGAGACAGGGAGACAGAGAAAAATTGCACAAGAGGGAGCAGAGATAAGAGACAGAGAGAACTTCCTGAATCTGGTTTCAGTCTTTTCTGATACTAAGGGTGCATCCTTGCCCTCAGGTTCTATACATCATCTCCTACTCCTTACAATAAATTTCCTTTTTTTTGCATAAGCTAATACAGTGTGTTTCTTCTGCTTAAAATCAACAAATATAAGCACATGTGATATACCCCAAGGGATATGCTGAAATGTTTGGAGCAAGGGGTCTTTTCTGTAGGGGGTTGAGGCCCATCAGCCAAGAGTATTTGGGAATTAATGTTAATGTGACTCATTTGTGCTCCTAAGCTGGTGGGGTCTAGGGACATCTAGGTTACACATTTAAAGTAATATAAAAACCAGAAACAGGCTTTATTGCAAAATCCACATTGTTCATAATGTAAAAACAAATTAATTGCTCAATTGCTTTCAACTGTTCCTGAGACCAGAAAGAAAATTTTCCCTGGAGTCCTCCTAGAGAAGACTCTGTGAAATGTACTGGAAACAAACACAATGCCAAGCAATCATACTTTTTAGTATATTTGTTCTCACATGCAGGTCCCCAGCTGGGACCTTTGTTTTAAATGAGCTCTTAGTGAGATCAAAGAAAATAAAGATTTCCCTCCACTGGGTCTGGGTATTACCTCAGAATAAAAAATAACTAAAAAGTGGTCTGTAGAAATCAAACATCTCAGGGAACTTACTGGACATTCTGTTCATTAGAGTCATTAGGTTGGCCACAAAAAAAAATCTTTGGATTAGAATTATCCCTCACAGTAATAGAGTGCACATGAATCAAACAGGATTGGGCTATTCAGGATGGAGCTCATCCAAGAGAACTTCAGGAGGGTTGATTTGGTTGTTCCAGAGCTAATGATCAGTCTTGGAAATTTGTACAAAATTCCTTCTGTTTGTGGATTTTTCTACAAATGGCCAAAAACTTAATAGATTAAATATATTCAATCTTTCATTATTGTGTGTGTGTGTGTGTGTGTGCATAAAAATTACAACCAGGCAAACTAGGTTATTTTCTACTTTATGTTTTCAAATTTATCCCGTCAAATTTAGCTTCTATCTTTTTCTCTCTCTTACTCACTTGCTTTATGTAGCTATCTATTATAAAAATGATACACGGTAATGGGTCCAACTTAAATCATTCCCAAGAGGACAAATGTGAGAATTAAAAGTCCTCTAACCATTGTCCTCAGCTCTGTTTCCGCTTGGTAGAGCAAAGCAGTCTACAGTTTGTTATGTTTCTTCCAAAAAAAAAAAAAAAGTAAAACATTGATTGGCATAGGTGTGTGATTAAGACAGTCCTTGTCATACAATGAATAGAAGTTACCCATGACATGTTTAACATTAGAGAACAACATCTATGATATATACCCGTTCTTATAACAATAGTAACATGCCGGTACGTACATAACATAAATTTGAAAAAATAACATACCGTACTATTTTTTTAAAGTTTTTATTTATTTATTTTGAGGGAGAGAGAAAGCACGAGGAGGGGAGGGGTGGAGAGAGAGGGGAGAGAGCGAGAATCCCAAGCAGACCACACTGTCAGTGCAGAGCCTGATGCAGGGCTTGAGCTTCAGCCAAAGTCAAACGCTTAACCGACTGTGCCACCCACGTGCACCCATACCAAATTATTAATAGTGATTATCTCTTGGAAGCTGATGATATCCCTTGGTATCACGTGGTATGGATACCAGGACATGCATGCATTTTCTTAAAATACATTTTTAAAGGTAAGGACAAAAAATTAAACACACTGTCAATTTGGGGGAAATATAAGACAGGCCATGTCTATTCTTTTTTACAAAACATAAATGTTTCCTAGTTTTCACTGATTTGCTTCTTGTGACTCTCCAATTTCTAATTTGATTCTTTCTGACTCCTGATTTCTATTACCAAAATCATCCTCTTCATCATCTAATGAAGATATATAACAACTCTTTGCTATTGATATCCATGCATTCAAATGTCTGCTAATGTCTTAGCAGATAAAATCTGAGCAAATTACCTGTCAGAATTATGTTTTATGACAATCGAACTCTGGCCCTCATCTTCTATCACACATTATGCCGCCTATAAATCACACCTTTGTAGTAGCACCCCACGTATCTTTTTTCCCCCAGAAACATAATGAGCTATACAAACACTTGCAAAGAAAGAGATTGTTACCTAAGTAATTAGCTCTTACAACTGATCCATCACAGAGAACCTCTCATTTTGTAGCAGAGATTTTAAGACCTGTGAAAGCGAAGTCTGCACCACCCTCAAAGGAGGGAGAGGATAAATATCTTCTCCTTAGGAAGAGAAGCTCATAATTTTCTACTTGAATATAGGCCTTGGGCAAGTTCTTTAAGACCCTACATTTCCTTTAAGGAAGGAGTGAAAGGCTAACAAATTGGCAATCCCAAAATTAAAATTAGAGCTCTGACGAGTACACCCTGTCCCTTCCATTGTTCCTAATTGTTCAGTGTAACAGCTAAATAACAGTTTTAGCATCTATATCATGTTATTTAGGGTTCAACCATAATTCCATTCCTAATTTCGAGTACCATAATAATCCTCTGGTAGAACAACTTTCTAAAAGTCAAAAATCAAAGTAGTTTCTACTGAAAGCTCTCAGGGCTGGCTAATTACACAAATCAATGTTTAGTCCATTGGTGTATATGATTTTATTTGCACTAACAGTCTTTTGTGGCTCTTTGCTCATTCAGAGCACTAAGAAGGGAGTCAGGCTGAGATCTGGACAGTAATCACCAATGACAAACTTGTTTTGGGGAGCTTCCTTTTCTCAATTGTTTTAAAATTAAACTTTGGTAGATAACGAGAAGGAAATGCAGTCTTGCATTTGTTTTTTTCTGTTTCCCTGACCTGGACTATCCACTGTGTATCTTCCCATTGTACTTTGCTAAGGGAAGGGGAGAGTATGAAAGTTCCAGTTTTTGGTACTGACGGAAGATTCTTTTTCTTAGGGCACAGGTCTCTTCTCCTAACTTCTATCTGGGTACCAAGTGGTCACATTCTGTGTTTGTGTTTTACCCAGTTCCTCCCCTCTAGAAAAAATAGATTGATCATGCATTTAATAAAAAATTAATAGCCCCTGCAAACTTTCACTTGAAGAAGGGGAGACATTCTAAGTCTAACTTAAAGGACACTTGTTAGGACAGTGATACGACAATGTCCTTATCATTAGAGATGCTTTGTTGGCTTGAGGCACCATCAGGATCTTACTTGAGCATTCCTTCCATCACAGACTGGACTGTCAAAGTGGTCTATATTCTCTAACCTGCATAATTTCAACCTTCTTTGTTTGGTTTAGGAGGCCATATTGTAATGTGGTCAGGTAAAAAGATACCACTTGAATTCCAGCCATTTATACGTTAATCAGTTGAAATACATGATAGGATTATTTCTCCAATCTCTGTCATGAAAAGGGATGATGAAGCTTGCTCTATCTAGGCTGATACAGACCACAAAGAACATCTGCGAATATTTGTGTCCATTATAATATCAGTTGCAAAGACACATGGCATGACATGGTACCCTGGGGTTGAGATTATACAAATCATAGGGGCTCCTGGGTGGCTTAGTCGGTTAAGCATCCGACTTCAGACCAGGTCATGATCTCATGGCTTGTGAGTTCAAGCCCCATGTCAGGCTCTGTGCTGACAGCTTGGAGCCTGGAGGCTGCTTCAGATTCTGTGTCTCCCTCTCTCTCTGCCCCTCCCTCACTTGCACTGTCTCTCTCTCTCTCTCTCTCTCTCTCTCTCTCTCTCAAAAATAAATAAACATTAAAAATCATGAGAAGATCTGTAGAGTCTAGAGGAAACATGTGATGCTGTTTTTATCTGTTGCTGGGATGCTTCTACATTATCTCATTAAGGTTGTAAGTTGTTGTAGACTAAGTGTGTTCCTCCAAAATTCATATGTTCAGAGATAAGACCTTCAAAGAGATAATTAAAGTTAAATGAGGTCACAGGGAGCACCCCAGGCCAATAGAGTTAGTGTCTTTATAAGAAGAGTAAGAGACGCCAGTGATGCTCACACACAGAGAAAAGACTATGTGAGGACACAGCAAGAAGATGGCCATCTGCAAGCCAAGGAAAAAGGCCTTGGGAGAAACCAGTCCTTCAGACACTTTCATTGTGGACTTCTGGTCTCCTAAACTGTGAAAAAATAAAATTCTGTTGTTTAAGCCACCCAGTGTGTGGTATTTTGTTATGGCAGCCCTACCAGTCTACTACACGAATCAAAGCTATTTCCTTGGTTAGCAAGAACCACTTCTAAGAGCAATGTGCAGGGGAAATATGCCATCCAGACATTTTAAATGTTAGCGGTGATAAGATAGGGTATGTGTGTAGTCAGGCATCTGAAAACATGCAGGCCTCAAATCATGTAGTATCTTTCTATCTACAATGAGAAAAAAAGAAAACTTGCAGTTCAGCATAAGATTTCTTGGGGTATCAAGTTGAAAAAACTTAAAGTAGAAAAAACATAACGGGACAATATTTGCTCTTATGTGTGACCCATAACTATTTAAGATGCATGGTGCTAAGTTGTCACCTTGCTTCAAGGACATACAGCTAATAAAACTCCCCAGAGTATTAGTAGCGTATCACCAGTTACTGCTAGCATATTATGGAGTGAGGATTGCACTGAATTAAATACCATAATTTAGAAATAAAGTGCAAGAAGAGAAAACCTATCTTTGACACATCTTTAAAAAAACTGAGTTAGTATAGCACATTTAAGCAAAAACAGGGATAAACCCTCACTTCTGTTAGTTATAGTGCATTCTTCTTAGGGAACCTAAATTCTGGGTCTAGACATGAGAATTTTTTTGTGGTTTCCCTTCACTAAACCAGGCCTGTGTGATAACAACTGTATAGTTACTACACTGTACTGGTTCTGTTTTTTTTTTTTTTTAATCATATTTTTACAATAAAATTAGTATGGTTTGGGCCAGTATTTTTATTAGTTCTCATTTCTTAAAAGTGCTCTCTATGACAAAACATTATAAGCAACCACTAATTCAATTCCTGAAGCTTTTAATCTGAATTTTTTTTCTTTTTTTTTTTTTTTAGAATCATGCAGAATGTCGTCAAGAACTGGCTGATTCTATTTACAGATCTTAGTCATGGCTTAAATGTTAACTTTATCTTTTAAGAGACACCTAAAATATTTTCCATCTTTATTCTTGTGGAGAAAACACCTCTCAAGCACCTGCTGTTATCTTTTTTCCTTCAGAAAAGACAGTGCCTTGAAGGGACTTCCACAGCATTTCTAGAACAAGTGGGTAGAGAAAAGAGACACATATGGAAGAGGGCATGACAATTATCACAAAAGGAACTGACCAGCAAGTGGGTTGTGAGTTTCTGTGTGTAAGGCATCTGAAAAAAGCCCAGAGGTTCTACAGCTTGAATGCTCAGAATGAGACTAGTGGAATCCCAGTTTGTTTGTTTGTTTTTTTGGGGGGTGGTGGTGGTGACACTGGGTCTTTCCACAGATTATCTGCAAGTCCCCCTTCAACATACATATATAGTATGCAATATGTACTGATAATAACACTTCATATCTTTATATTCCTTAGTGTTTTTACTCTTTTCCATCTCCAAAGTCCTCCCATTTGTCTACCGGGGCTCAGATTCTGATCCCTAATTACATATCCTGGTCTTGCTAAGTCTTAGCTGACTCCCCTTTAAATCCACAGAAACCCACTCTGAGCTTCACTCTTCAGATTCTTTATTACTCTCAGAGAAGGTGAAGCATTAAATTCCTGAGACTCCCACCCCGAAGTAAGCCTTAGAACCAATCACAGAATGGCACTCTTGTGTACAGTCTGAGACTCAGACAGCAAGAATCATGGGATATCGTAAGATTAGACTTGGCCCACAAAGAAAACACAAAGTCTGATAACCTGAAGATGCTTATAGGGAATTTTGAGGGTTCTAAAAGTCCAGAATAATGTTTCTCAAATGGGAGTCTGAAAGCATACTAACAATATTTTTTAAAATTCAGTGTTTTATACTCAACAATGAGCTAAAATAAAATTCATAAAAGCCTATTTTGCTACTCAGAAAGATTATAGCTGAACAACACCATCTAATTTTGGTGCTGTAGTTGTATTTTTGTCAACTTTTTTAATGGTGCCAAAAGTCCTATGTTTTTGTTTTGTGCTAGTTAGAAAAAGAACAAAAGATAATTTAGAAATGATGGCTTCCTACTAAGTAAAGAACAAATTACATCATTAGGCAGAATTTCAAATTGAAAAAAACTTGGAAAGAAAATTGAATCTTCAAAAGACCTACAGAGGTGTTGGCATGTGATCTCTCTACTTGTCTCATGGATGGTGACTTCATTTCTGTAAAATATAGTTTGTCACATAACCTGTTAATTTCAATTTTTATTTTATTGTTTCTATAATTCTGTGTACACAGATTTGTAAATCTGCTTCGATTTTATAGTTGTATTACAACTTTGAGAAAACAGCTTGCAATTAATTTTTTGGTATGTGCACAATTAATATTATAATGAAAAATTATAGTTAACATTAATGGCTCATGACATTTTTTTTCCCATTTAAAATGCCATGTTGCTGAAATTCAAGCAATACTGACCTAGATGCACTAAAGGAATTCCTCAAAATGATGGCAAACCAAACAGAAATCATCAACTATTTTATGATTCCTTTCTTCAGGAAAATGAAATAATCTAATGAAAAAGACATTTTAAAAATGTTTAAATGCTATAAAAGAAAGGTCAGTCACTTGTGCATCATTGTCAGAAATTTCTTCTGATCTGATAATGATACCAGAAAAAAATTACCATGAATTATGAAACCATGGAGCTATCAGCAATTAAAAAGCAACAACAAAATAATAGCAATCCATGAAATTAATTATTTAAAGGTAAATGCTCCAAACGCATACTGTGAGTGAGGAGAATAATACATTTCTAAAGAAGCTGAAGAAAAGAAACCAGGAAAAAGGAAGGGGTTGGGATAGGAATATATAAACATGATGACATAAAAAAGAGAATTGAATGGAGAGAGTGTGCAAGTCTAATTACATGGAGTAAAAGAATTTTAGGGAGAGAGAGAGAGAGGATTAAAAAAAAAAAGATAAAGGGCCTGTTTGTTGTTTTAGTATCTGTTCAGTGCTCCTGCTATTTCTTATACTCCTTGCTACATTGTCATTTTTCTCAGTTTGTCGTAGGGCACAGTTAGAATGTATGGCAGAATGATTGCAAAAATATTCTAAATTCCTGACCCCTCCTATATAGTCCATCCCCTTTGGAATACATATTTGATACTTTCCCCATCAAGACTGGGAGTCTGTTTCCTCTCAAGTAGAATCTGAGCTGGTCCGAAGACTTTCTCTGGCTTATAAAATGCACAAAAGTGATGGTGCCAGTTCTGAATCTAGGCCTCTACAGGTCTTACATGCTTCCCCACACTCTTGAAATTCTCTCACAACTATGTGAAGAACAAGTGTGAGCTTGCTGTTAGATGATTAAAGACCTATGCCCAGTACTTTCTCTTGTCCCAACCAACAACCAACCTCCACTGACTACAGATGCATAGGTAAGCTAAAACGAAGGTCAGCTAGCATGGCCCAGACCATGAGAACTGCCTATGAAACCCATAGACTTGTGAGCAATAATACATCATTAGTGCTTAAGTCACTAAGTTTTGGCTTGGTTTGTTACATAGCAATAGATAAATGATACAGAAAGTTACATTTCTTACAAACTATGTAACAAAGAGACGAAAAACAAGTCTGCAATTCATTTATTATTTATTTAACATCTATTATTCATGTTATTCATGTAATGTTATGAAACAATCTGGTATAGTTGTTAATAATTGGTTTGAACAACAAAATTTAATCCATCCAATTTACTCCTAACTTATTCTAAACTGCTATACTATTTCATTTATCAGGGAATTTTATATGTTTAAGAACTGTTTGTATTTACTCTATGAATGGTGTTCTGGTACATTTTACCCATTTTTTTTCTACTAAGGTATTGCTCTTTTAAAAGTCAACTTCTAATGGCTTCTTATGTATTAGAGAAATTAACTTTTATTTATAATATGTAGCATTCTCCAAAATTATCATTGTAATTAGACTTTGCTTGTATCTTTTTTTACATGCATAATATTGTTCTATTTTACACATTTGAATATATTACTTATGTTTTATGACATCTATGTTTTTAGTCATAATTGAAAAATTACAAGATTTAAATGGATCTCTCAGAGTTTCTTCTAGTACTTTTATATTTGATTTTTTGGCATTTATCCTGGAGTCAGTGTGAGGTATGAACTCAAGTTTTATTATTCATTTCTAATCTAATTGCATTGTAAGTAAAGAATGTTCTAAGTACTACTTCTACCTTTTAGAATTTGTTAATGCTTTTAATGCAGTGTAATGATGGCAACATTTATCAATGTTCCAGGCAAGAAGATGTATTCTCCCTTTGTAGTATACAGAGCTTGATATATATCAATTAGAGTTGTCTTATGTTACTGCAGTCTTTCATATCTTTATTATGTATGTGCTTGAGATGTCATAGACTTAAAAAAAGGAAATTAGTTCTATTATTAGTGTGCTACTATTTACTTCTTCACAAATTCCTTTAACTTACGCTTTTTTTAATGTCACTGCTAGGTTATTGTGGCATAGCTATTATCAGTTTTATTTTCAACACATATTCACTTACTTGTCTACCATTTTCTACCATTTCCACCACTAAATGTCCTTCCTGGGTTCATTTAATGCTTTTTTAATCTAAATTCCAAATCATGAGAACTGCTTTAGTTTGTTTCCAGTTGCCTCGTATATTATTGCCCAACCTTTTATTTTCAACCTTTGTGAATCTTTGTTTCTTTTTAACTGTATTTCTTTTCAATAGTATGGGGTTAGGTTTTGCTATGTGATTTAATGTAAAAAAATTTTTTTTACGTATTTAAGTCTGTTTACTTTCACTGATAGAATAGATTGGCTTGGTCTTTGTTCCCTTTCATTATTTATTTATTTTTTTTTTTAATTTTTTTTTTTAATATTTTTTTCCACGTTTTTATTTATTTTTGGGACAGAGACAGACAGAGCATGAACGGGAGGGGCAGAGAGAGAGGGAGACACAGAATCGGAAACAGGCTCCAGGCTCCGAGCCATCAGCCCAGAGCCTGACGCGGGGCTCGAACCCACGGACCGCGAGATCGTGACCTGGCTGAAGTCGGACGCTTAACCGACTGCGCCACCCAGGCGCCCCCCCTTTCATTATTTAGAAAGTTTTGTATTTTCAATCAGAGACTTACTTTTATAATTATTACTATATATAACACTTAGTTCTTTATTTCTTTAGACTGTCTATGTTAGTTACTCCTATAAGCAATGCAGAACTGATGTTTTCTTTTCTCTTTCTTTACTCTTCCTAACTTATACCACCCAATTTAATATTATCTTTCCTAAATGTTCATTGTTACTGTTAAATAGACTTAGCTTTCACTTTTTTTAAAAGGGTCAAAGGGGAAATTTACTCTGGTTTCCTATTTCCTTTTCTTTTTCTCTCATAATTTTTCTTACCTGTATCATTTCCATATTGCCAGCATTTAAAAAATTTCTATTTTATTTGGTCACATTCAGATCCACATTTGTTTTAGATTTTGTATTGCATTTAAATATACTCTGAACCTGTTGAGGGCTGATTTGTGACTCAGTATATGATCTATTCTGGAGAATGTTCCATGTGCACTTGAGAAGAATGTGTATTCTGCTGCTTTAGGATGAAATGTTCTGAATATATCTGTTAAGTCCATCTGGTCCAGTGTGTCATTCAAAGCCATTGTTTCCTTGATTTTCTGTTTAGATGATCTGTCCATTGTTGTAGGTGGGGTATTAATGTCCCCTACTATTATTGTATTATTGTCAATGAGTTTAAGTTTGTTATTAATTGATTTATATATTTGGGTTCTTCTAAGATGGGGCATAAATATTTAGAAGTGTTAGCTCTTCTTGATGGATAGACACCTTAATTATGATATAAAGCCCTTCATCTCTTGTCACAGTCTTTGTTTTAAAATCTAGTTTGTCTGGGGCGCCTGGGTGGCTCAGTCAGTTGAGCCCCCAACTTCAGCTCAGGTCATGACCTCACAGTTTGTGAGTTTAAGTCCCATGTCGGGCTCTATGCTGACAGTGTAGAGCCTGGAGCCTGCTTTGAGTTCTACGGCTCCCTCTCTCTCTGCTCCTCCCCTGCTCATGCTCTATCTCTCTCTCCATATATCAAAAATAAATAAACTTAAAAAAATACAATCTAGTTTTTCTGATATAAGTATGGCTACTCCAGCTTTCTTTTGACATCCATTAGCATGATGATGTTTCTTCATCCCCTCACTTTCAATCTATAGGTATCTTTAGGTCTGAAATGACTCTCTTGTAAAGAGCATATAGATGGATCTTATTGTTTTTTTTTTCTGATTCCCTATGCCTTTTGATTAGAGCATTTAGTCTATTTACATTCAGACTGGTTACTGAAAGATGAATTTAGTGCCATTGTGTTACCTGGAAAGTTGGGATTTCTGGTAATGTTCTATGGTCCTTTGTAGTCTTTGTTGATTTGGTCTTTTAATTTTTCTCTCCTCAGACAATTCCCCTTAAAATTTCTTGCAGACAACAGGTGAGGAGAAGATGGCAGCATAGGGGGACGCTGGGCTTGCCGCATCCTGCTGATCACTTAGATTCCACCCACACCTGCCTAAATAACCCAGAAAACCGCCAGAAGACTAGCAGAATGGATTCTCCAGAGCCAAGCATATGTAGACAAGGGGCCGAGGAAGAGGGTAGGAAGGGCGGAGAGGCGGTGCACGCTACATGGACTGGCGGGAGGGAGCTGGGGCGGAGGGGCAGCCTGCCAGCCAAGCAGAGCCCCTGAGTCTGGCTGGCAAAAGCAGAGGGGCCGGACAGAGTATGTTCTGACAGCAAACGGGACTTAATATCTGGAAGGTTATAAGTTAACAGCTCTGCTGGGAGAGCTGGAAGGCGAGAGGACACTGGGAGGGAGAGGTGTTGAGCCCCGGAAGACAGAGCTCAGCTTGGTGGGAAACAAAGGTGCTGGCCAGTGCCATCTCCCTCGCCCACCCCCCAGCCAAAATCCCAAAGGTAATCAGTTCCTGTCAGGGAACCTGCTTGCACCACGCAAACACCCAATGCTGTGCTTCTACAGATCCATCCCTCCAGCAGGTCTGACTCCCTCCTGGTGCCACAGGGCCCCTCCTGAAGTGGATCTCCCAAGGAAAAGCGAGCTGAGCCTGCCCCTCCCGCCCCTGTGCACTTGGTGATCCACCCCAGTTAATATGCCAGATCCCCAGCACCACAAGCCTGGCAGTGTGCAAGTACCCCAGACAGGCCACACCACCTCACAGTGAATCTCGCTCCTAGGAGAGGGGAAGAGAAGGTATACACCAGTCTGACTGTGGCCTCAGCGGTGGGCTGGGGGCAGACATCAGGTCTGACTACGGCCCCACCCACCAACGCAAGTTATTCAAGACAGCACAGGGGAAGTGCCCCGCAGTTCCGCACCATTCCAGGGACTATCCAAAATGACCAAACAGAAGAATTCCCCTCAAAAGAAACTCCAGGAAGTAGCGACAGCTAATGAGTTGATCAAAAACGATTTAAACAATATAACAGAAAGTGAATTTAAAATAATAGTCATACGGGATAGAAGGAACATACTTAAAGATCATAAAAGCCATTTATGAAAAGCCCACAGCTAACATCATCCTCAACGGGGAAAAACTGAGAGCTTTTTCCCTGAGATCAGGAACACGACAGGGATGCCCACTCTCACCGCTGTTGTTTAACATAGTGCTGGAAGTTCTAGCATCAGCAATCAGACAACAAAAGGAAATCAAAGGCATCCAAATTGGCAAAGATGAAGTCAAGCTTTTGCTTTTTGCAGATGACAGGATATTATACATGGAAAATCCGACAGACTCCACCAAAAGTCTGCTAGAACTGATACATGAATTCAGCAAAGTTGCAGGATACAAAATCAATGTACAGAAATCAGTTGCATTCTTATACACTAACAATGAAGTAACAGAAAGACAAATAAGGAAACTGATCCCATTCACAATTGCACCAAGAAGCATAAAATACCTAGGAATAAATCTAACCAAAGATGTAAAGGATCTGTATGCTGAAAACTATACAAAGCTTATGAAGGTAATTGAAGAAGATTTAAAGAAATGGAAAGACATTCCCTGCTCATGGATTGGAAGAATAAATATTGTCAAAATGTCAACACTACCCAAAGCTATCTACACATTCAATGCAATCCCAATCAAAATTGCACCAGCATTCTTCTCGAAACTAGAACAAGCAATCCTAAAATTCATATGGAACCACAAAAGGCCCCGAATAGCCAAAGTAATTTTGAAGAAGAAGACCAAAGCAGGAGGCATCACAATCCCAGACTTTAGCCTCTACTACAAAGCTGTCATCATCAAGACAGCATGGTATTGGCACAAGAACAGACACATAGACCAATGGAATAGAACAGAAACCCCAGAACTAGACCCACAAACGTATGGCCAACTCATCTTTGACAAAGCAGGAAAGAACATCCAATGGAAAAAAGACAGTCTCTTTAACAAATGGTGCTGGGAGAACTGGACAGCAACATGCAGAAGGTTGAAACTAGACCACTTTCTCACACCATTCACAAAAATAAACTCAAAATGGGTCAAGGACCTGAATGTGAGACAGGAAACCATCAAAACCCTAGAGGAGAAAGCAGGAAAAGACCTCTCTGACCTCAGCCGTAGCAATCTCTTACTCAACACATCCCCAAAGGCAAGGGAATTAAAAGCAAAAGTGAATTACTGGGACCTTATGAAGATAAAAAGCTTCTGCACAGCAAAGGAAACAACCAACAAAACGAAAAGGCAACCAACGGAATGGGAAAAGATTTTGCAAATGACATATCGGACAAAGGGCTAGTCTCCAAAATCTATAAAGAGCTCACCAAACTCCACACCCGAAAAGCAAATAACCCAGTGAAGAAATGGGCAGAAAACATGAATAGACACTTCTCTAAAGAAGACATCCGGATGGCCAACAGGCACATGAAAAGATGTTCAGCGTCGCTCCTTATCAGGGAAATACAAATCAAAACCACACTCAGGTATCACCTCACGCCAGTCAGAGTGGCCAAAATGAACAAATCAGGAGACTATAGATGCTGGAGAGGATGTGGAGAAACGGGAACCCTCTTGCACTGTTGGTGGGAATGCAAATTGGTGTAGCCGCTCTGGAAAGCAGTATGGAGGTTCCTCAGAAAATTAAAAATAGACCTACCCTATGACCCAGCAATAGCACTGCTAGGAATTTATCCAAGGGACACAGGAGTACTGATGCATAGGGGCACTTGTACCCCAATGTTCATAGCAGCACTCTCAACAATAGCCAAATTATGGAAAGAGCCTAAATGTCCATCAACTGATGAATGGATAAAGAAATTGTGGTTTATATACACTATGGAATACTACGTGGCAATGAGAAAAAATGAAATATGGCCTTTTGTAGCAACGTGGATGGAACTGGAGAGTGTGATGCTAAGTGAAATAAGCCATACAGAGAAAGACAGATACCATATGGTTTCACTCTTATGTGGATCCTGAGAAACTTAACAGGAACCCATGGGGGAGGGGAAGGAAAAAAAAAAAAAAGAGGTTAGAGTGGGAGAGAGCCAAAGCATAAGAGACTGTTGAGAACTGAGAGCAAACTGAGGGTTGATGGGGGGTGGGAGGGAGGAGAGGGTGGGTGATGGGTATTGAGGAGGGCACCTTTTGGGATGAGCACTGGGTGTTGTATAGAAACCAATTTGACAATAAATTTCATATATAAATAAAAAATAAAAAAAAATTGGCTACATTTGAAATTAAAAAAAATAAAATAATAGTCATAACATTAATCGCTGGACTTGAAAACAGTATAGAGGATAGCAGAGAATCTATTGCTACACATCAAGGGACTAAGGAACAGCCAGGAGGAGTTAAAAAATGCTATAAACAAGCTGCTAAATAAAATGGAGGCGACTGTACATCAGACTGAAGAGGCAGAGGAGAGAATAGGTGAACTAGAAGATAAAATTATGGAAAAAGAGGAAGCTGAGAAAAAGAGAGATAAAAAAAATCCAGGAGTATGAGGGGAAAATTAGAGAACTAAGTGATGCAAAAGAGAAATAATCTATGCATAATGGGTATTCCAGAGAAGGAAGAGAGAGGGAAAGGTGCTGAAGGTATACTTGAAGAAATAATAGCTGAGAACTCCCCTGATCTGGGGAAGGAAAAAGGCATTGAAATCCAAGAGGCACAGAGAACTCCCTTCAGACATAACTTGAATCGATCTTCTGCACAACATATCAGAGTGAAACTGGCAAAATACAAGGATAAAGAGATAATTCTGAAAGCAGCTAGGGATAAACGTGCTCTAACACATAAAGGGAGACTGATAAGATTCGTGATGGATCTCTCTACTGAAACTTGGCAGGCCAGAAAGGAATGGCAGGAAATCCTCAATGTGATGAACAGAAAAAATATGCAGCCAAGAATCCTTTATCCAGCAAGTCTGTCATTTAGAATGGAAGGAGAGATAAAGGTTTTCCCAAACAAACAGAAACTGAAGGAATTCATCACCACTAAACCAGCCCTACAAGAGATCCTAAGGGGAATCCTGTGAGACAAAGTACCAGAGACATCACTACAAGCATGAAACCTACAGACATCACAATGACTCTAAACCCATATCTTTCTATAATAACACTGAATGTAAATGGACTAAGTGCACCAACAAAAAGACATAGGGTATCAGAATGGATAAAAAAACAAGATCCATCTATTTGCTGTCTACAAGAGACTCATTTTAGACCTGGGGACACCTTCAGATTGAAAGTGAGGGGATGGAGAACTATTTATCATGCTACTAGAAGTCAAAAGAAAGCTGGAGTAGCCATACTTATATCAGACAAACTGACTTTAAATTAAAGGCTGTAACAAGAGATGAAGATGGGCATTATATAATAATTACAGGGTCTATCCATCAAGAAGAACTAACAATTATAAATGTCTATGCATCGAATATAGAAGCCCCCAAATATATAAAACAATTACTCACAAACATAAGCAACCTTATTGACAAGAATTTGGTAATTGCAGGGGACTTTAATACTCCACTTAGAACAATGGATAGATCATCTAGACACACGGTCAATAAAGAAACAAGGGTGCTGAATGATACACTGGATCAGATGGACTTGACATATATTTAGAACTCTGCATCCCAAAGCAACAGAATATACTTTCCTCTTGAGTGCACATGGAACATTCTCCAAAATAGATCACATACTGGGTCACAAAACAGCCCTTCATAAGTATACAAGAATTGAGATCATACCATGCATGCTTTCAGACCACAATGCTATGAAGCTTGAAATCAACCACAGGAAAAAGTCTGGAAAACCTCCAAAAGCATGGAGGTTAAAGAACACCCTACTAAAGAATGAATGGGTCAACCAGGCAATTAGAGAAGATATTAAGAAATATATGGAAACAAATGAAAATGAAAATACAACAATCCAAACACTTTGGGACTCAGAGAAGGCAGTCCTGAGAGGAAAATACATTGCAATCCAGGCCTATCTCAAGAAACAAGAAAAACCCCAAATACAAAATCTAATAGCACACCTAAAGGAAATAGAAGCAGAACAGCAAAGACGGCCTAAACCCAGCAGAAGAAGAGAAATAATAAAGATCAGAGCAGAAATAAACAATATAGAATCTAAAAAAACTGTAGAGCAGAACAATGAAACCAAGAGGTGGTTTTTTGAAAAAATAAACAAAATTGATAAACCTCTAGCCAGGCTTCTCAAAAAGAAAAGGGAGATGACCCAAATAGATAAAATCATGAATGAAAATGGAATTATTACAACCAATCCCTCAGAGATACAAGCAATTATCAGGGAACACTATGAAAAATTATATGCCAACAAACTGGACAACCTATAAGAAATGGACAAATTCCTAAACACCCACACACTTCCAAAACTCAATCAGGAGGAAGTAGAAAGCTTGAACAGACCCATAACCAGCGAAGAAATTGAATCAGTCATCAAAAATCTCCCAACAAATAAGAGTCCAGGACCAGATGGCTTCCCAGGGGAGTTCTACCAGACGTTTAAAGCAGAGATAATACCTATCCTTCTCAAGCTATTCCAAAAAATAAGAAGGGAAGGAAAACTTCCAGACTCATTCTATGAAGCCAGTATTACTTTGATTCCTAAACCAGACAGAGACCCAGTAAAAAAAAGAGAACTATAGGCCAATATCCCTGATGAATATGGATGCAAAAATTCTCAATCAGATACTAGCAAATTGAATTCAACAGCATATAAAAAGAATTATTCACCATGATCAAGTGGGATTCATTCCTGGGATGCAGGGCTGGTTCAACATTCGCAAATCAATCAATGTGATACATCACATTAATAAAAGAAAAGATAAGAACCATATGATACTGTCAATCGATGCAGACAACAAAAGGAAATCAAAGGCATCAAAATTGGCAAAGATGAAATTAAGCTTTCACTTTTTTCAGATGACATGATCTTATACATGGAAAATCCAATAGACTCCACCAAAAGTCTGCTAGAACTGATACATGAATTCAGCAAAGTTGCAGGATACAAAATCAATGTACAGAAATCAGTTGCATTCTTATACACTAATAACAAAGCAACAGAAAGACAAATAAAGAAACTGATCCCATTCACAATTGCACCAAGAAGCATAAAATACCTAGGAATAAATCTAACCAAAGATGTAAAAGATCCGCATGCTGAAAACTATAGAAAGCTTATGAAGGAAATTGAAGAAGATAGAAAGAAATGGAAAAAACATTCCATGCTCATGGATTGGAAGAATAATTATTGTTAAAATGTCAATACTACCCAAAGCAATCTACACATTCAATGCAATCCCAATCAAAATTGCACCAGCATTCTTCTCAAAACTAGAACAAACAATCCTAAAATTTGTATGGAACCACAAAAGACCCCAGATAGCCAAAGTAATATTGAAGGAGAAAACCAAAGCGGGAGGCATCACAATCCCAGATTTTAGCCTCTACCACAAAGCTGCAATCATCAAGACAGCATGGTATTGGCACAAAAACAGACACATGGGCCAATGGAATAGAATAGAGAGTCCAGAATTGGACCCACAAAAGTATGGCCAACTAATCTTTGACAAAGCAGGAAAGAATATCCAATGGATAAAAGACAGTCTGTTTAACAAATGGTGCTGGGAGAACTGGATAGCAACATGTAGAAGAATGAAACTAGACCACTTTCTTACACCATTCACAAAAATAAACTCAAAATGGGTCAAGGACCTGAATGTGAGACAGGAAACCATCAAAACCTTAGAGGAGAAAGCAGGAAAAGACCTCTCTGACCTCAGCCGTAGCAATCTCTTACTCGACACATCCCCAAAGGCAAGGGAATTAAAAGCAAAAGTGAATTACTGGGACCTTATGAAGATAAAAAGCTTCTGCACAGCAAAGGAAACAACCAAGAAAACTAAAAGGCAACCAACGGAATGGGAAAAGATATTTGCAAATGACATATCGGACAAAGGGCTAGTATCCAAAATCTATAAAGAGCTCACCAAACTCCACACCCGAAAAGCAAATAACCCAGTGAAGAAATGGGCAGAAAACATGAATAGACACTTCTCTAAAGAAGACATCCGGATGGCCAACAGGCACATGAAAAGATGCTCAACGTCGCTCCTCATCAGGGAAATACAAATCAAAACCACACTCAGATATCACCTCACGCCAGTCAGAGTGGCCAAAATGAACAAATCAGGAGACTCTAGATGCTAGAGAGGATGTGGAGAAACGGGAACCCTCTTGCACTGTTGGTGGGAATGCAAACTGGGGCAGCCACTCTGGAAACCAGTGTGGAGGTTCCTCAAAAAATTAAAAATAGACCTACCCTATGACCCAGCAATAGCACTGCTAGGAATTTACCCAAGGGATACAGGAGTACTGACGCAGAGGGGCACTTGTACCCCAATGTTTATAGCAGCACTTTCAACAATAGCCAAATTATGGAAAGAGCCTAAATGTCCATCAACTGATGAATGGATAAAGAAATTGTGGTTTATATACACAATGGAGTACTACAGGGCAATGAGAAAGAACGAAATATGGCTCTTTGTAGCAACGTGGATAGAACTGGAGAGTGTGATGCTAAGTGAAATAAGCCATACAGAGAAAGACAGATACCATATGTTTTCACTCTTATGTGGATCCTGAGAAACTTAACAGAAACCCATGGGGGAGGGGAAGGAAAAAAAAAAAGAGGTTAGAGTGGGAGAGAGCCAAAGCATAAGAGACTGTTAAAAACTGAGAACAAACTGGAGGTTGATGGGGGGTGGGAGGGAGGGGAGGGTGGGTGATGGGTATTGAAGAGGGCACCTTTTGGGATGAGCACTGGGTGTTGTATGGAAACCAATGTGACAATAAATTTCATATATAAAAAAAAATTTCTTGCAGAGCTAGTTTAGTGGTCATGGACTCCTTTTGCTTTTGTTTGTCTGGGAAACTCTTTATCTCTCCTTCTACTCTGAATGACAGCCTTGCTGGATAAAGAATTCTTGACTGCATATTTTTCTCATTCAGCATGTTGAATATTTCCCACCACCCCCTTCTGTCCTGCCAAGTTTCAGTGGACAGGTCTGCTGCTAGTCCTTAACTTCTTTCAGAGTTCTCTCTTTATCTTTGTAGTTTGCAAGTTTCACTATGCTATATTGTTGTGTTGACCTGTTTTTGTTGATTTTGAGGTGAGTTCACTGAGCCTCTTGTACTTGGATGCCTGTTTCCTTCCCCAGATTAGGGAAGTTCTCAGCTAAATTTGTTCAAAAAAATCTTTTGCCCCCTTTTCCCACTCTTCTTCTTCTGGGACTCCTGTGATATTGTTTCACTTTATGGAATCACTAAGTTCCCTAGGTCTCGCCTCGTGATCTAATATTCCCTCTTCTTTTCAGCTTCTGTTTTTTAGAATGTCATCTTCTGTATCACCTATTCTCTCCTCTGCTTCTTCAATCCTCATTGTGACTGTATTCAGTTGGTTTTGCATCTCAGATATACCTTTTATTTATTTATTTTTTATTTCAGCCTGACTAATTTTTAGGTCTTTGATCTCTGCAGCAAGGTTTTCTCTGGTGTCTTTTATGCCTTTTTCAAGCCCAGCTAGTAGTCTTATGACTGTTGTTTTAAATTCTTATTCAGATATATTGCTTATATCTGTTATGAGCAAGTCTCTGGCTATGATTTCTTCTTGACCCTTCTTTTGGGGAGAATTCCTCTCTCTTGTCATTATGGCTAAGTTTCTGTCTTTTGTGTGTCCTGAAAGGTTGTTATGTTTCCTGCACCTGAGAGTAATGCCATATTAAAAAGAGGTCAAAAAGAGGTCATACACTGTCGAAGTGTTTCTGATGTATGCTGTGTGCACTCTTCTGTTGCGTTTTGGTTGCTCTTTCCCACTGATCAGTCCACTACAGTACTCCTCCTTTCTTGCAGTGGGGAGTGTTTGGACCTTTAACTAGGTGTCTTTGTTTGTTAAAATAAAACTGAATAAAGAAAAAAAATCGTGGTTCTAGAAAAAGAGAAAATGAAAAGGAATGAAAGAAAAACAAACAAAGAACTGTAAGTCTGATTCCAAAGAAAACAAAGGTACAAAAAGAAAGAAAAGAAAAAAGAAAAAAAAAGAAGCCTAATCCAAAACAAACAAACAAACAAACAAACAAAAGCAACAACAAAAACAACAACAGAGAGAGAGAGAGAGAGAGAGAGAGAGAGAGAGAGAGAGAGAAGGAGAAAGAGAACAGGAAATGAAAAAAACAAACTAGCAGGCAAACAAAAAACTATGAGTAAGCCTCATTCCAAATCAATAAAAGAAAAGAGGGGTGCCTGGGTGGCTCAGTCAGTTAAGTGTCCAACTTCACCCAGGTCATGATCTCGTGGTTCATGAGTTCAAGGCCTATGTCAGGCTCTGTGTTGACAGCTCGGAGCTTGGAGCCTGCTTCTGATTCTGTGCCTCCCTCTCTCTCTGCCCCTCCCCTGCTCAGGCTCTGTCTCTCTCAAAAATAAACAAACATTAAACAATTAAAAGAAGAAGAAAGAAAAAAAAAAGAAAATTGAAAAGAAATAAAAAAGGAAGCAAGGTTCTAATTCCACCAGAATTGCAACTGTTGTTTTGCAGTGCTCAATTTTCAATGCTCTTGGTGCATGTGAGGTGCTGTCTGTGCTGGTTTTCAGGAGGAGAGGGCCACTGTTCTGGCTTAGAGTCAGTCCTGCTCTAGTAAATAAGCAGTTGCCGGGCACAGGGGGGTGGTATGTGGTCTGAGCGGTTCCTGCCTTGACCGTGGGCCACTGTGTTGCTCTCTGAAATCCCACCATGTTGGTGTTAGGGGGGAAAAATGCCGCCACCCCAATCTCTTGTCCCCAAAGGGGGAATCTCACACTTCCTGACATTCACAACACTATGAAACTTGAAGTCGGCAACAAGAAAACGTTTGGAAAGCCTCTCAAATCCATGGAGGTTAAAGAACATCCTACTAAAGAATGAATGTGTTAACCAGGAAATTAAAGAAGAAATAAAAAAAATACAGGGAAGCAAATGAAAAATGAAAACATGACAGTGAAAACCCTTTGACAGGCAGCAAAGGCAGTCCTAAAAGGAAAATACATTGCAACTCAGGCCTATCTCAAGAAGCAAGAAAAGTCCCAAATACACAATCTAACCTTACACCTAAAGGAGCTAGAAAAGGAACAGCAAATAAAGCCAGTAGAATAAAGGAAATAATAAATATTAGAACAGAAATAAATGATATAGAAATTTAAAAAAAAAACAGTAGAACAGATCAATAAAACCAAGAGCTGGTTCCTCAAAAGAATAAACAAAATTAATAAACTCCTAGCTAGCCTTATCAAAAAGAAAAAAGGACCCAAATAGATAAAATCACATAAAAATCACAACCAACACCACAGAAATACAATTATAAGAGAATACTACGAAAAATGATATGCCAACAAACTGGGAAATATGGAGAAATGGACAGATTTTTAGAGACTCACAAACTACCAAAACTGAAACAGAAAGAAATAAGAAATTTGAACAGAGCCATAACCAGCATAGAAATTGAATCAGTTATCAAAAATCTCCCAACAAACAAGAGTCTAGGGCTAGATGGCTTCCCAGGGCAATTCTACCAGACATTTAAAGACAAGTTAATACCTATTTTTCTCAAATTGTTCCAAAAAAATAGAAATGGAAGGAAAGCTTCCAAACTTATTATATGAAGCCAGCATTACCTTGATTCCCAAACCAGACAAGGACCCCACTAAAAAGGAGAATTACAGGCCAATATCCCTGATGAACATGGATGCAAAAATTCTCAACAAGGTACTAGCAAATCAAATCCAACAGTACATTAAAAGACTTATTCACCATGATCAAGTGGGATTTATTCCTGGCCTGCAAGGCTGGTTCAATATTTGCAAATCAATCAGTATGATACACCACATTAATAAAAGAAAGGATAAGAACCATATGATCCTGTCAATAGATGCAGAAAAAGGTGAGAAAATACAACATTCATTCTTGAATAAAACACTCAACAAAGTAGGGATAGATGGAACATACTCCAACATCATAAGGGCTATCTACAAAAGACCCACTGCTAATATTATCCTCAACAGGAAAAAACTGAGATCCTTCCCCCATAGTCAGAAACAGACAAGGATGCCCACTTTCACCATTACTATTTAATATAGTACTGGAAGACTTAGCCTCAGTAATCAGGCAACAAAAAAATAAAGGGCCTACAAACTGACAAAGAAGAAGTCCAATTTTCACTATTTGCAGATGACATGATACTCTGTAGAAAGCCCAAAAGACTCCACCAAAAAATTGCTAGAATTAATACATAAATTGAGCAAAGTCACAGGATATAAAGTTAACATGCAGTAATCTGTTGCATTTCTATACACCAATAATGAAGCAGCAAAAAAAGAAATCAAACAATCAATCCTATTTACAATTGCACCAAAAATAATAAGATACCTAGGAATAAACCTAACTGAAGAAGTAAAAGATCTGTACTCTGAAAACTATAGGAGACTTATGAAAGAAATTGAATAGGACACAAAGAAACGGGAAAGCATTCCATGCTCATGGATTGGAAGAACAAACACTGTTTAAGTGTCTATACTACCCAAAGCAATCTACACATTTAATGCAAGCCTCATCAAAATAACACCAGCATTCCTCACAGAGCTAAGCCAAACAATCCTAAAATTTGTATGGAACCACAAAAGACCCCAAATAGCCAAAACAATCCTGAAAAAGAAAAACAACACTGGTGGCATCATGATCCCAGAGTTTAAGCTATGTTACAATGTTGTAGTCATCAAGGCAGTATTGTGCTGGCATAAAAACAGGCACATAGATCAATGCAGCAGAATGAAAAACACAGAAATGGACCCCAACTATATGGTCATCTCATCTTCAACAAAGCAGCAAAGAATATCCAATGGAAAAAAGACAGTTTCCTCAACAAATGGTGTTGGGGAAACTGGACAGCAACATGCAAAAGAACGAAACTGGAGTACTTTTTTACACCATACATGAAAATAAATTCAAATGGATTAAAGACTAAATGAGAGACAGGAAACCATAAAAATCCTAGAGGAGAACACAAGCAGCAATTTCTTTGACCTCGGCAGCAGCAACTTCTTACACATCACCGAAGGCAAGGAAAACCAAGGCAAACATGAAATATTGGGACTTCATCAAGATAAAAAGCTTCTGCATAGGGAAGGAAATAATCAACAAAACTAAAAGGCAGCCTACAGAATGGGAGAAGATAGCTGCAAATGACATATCCAATAAAGGGTTAGTATCCAAAATCTATAAAAAAAACTTACCAAACTCAATACCCCAAAACAAACAACCCAGTGAAGAAATGGGAAGGTGACATGAATAGACACTTTTCCAAAGAAGATATCCAGATGGCTAACAGACACATGAAAAGATACTCAACATCACTCATCATTAGGGAAATACAAATCAAAACCAGGATGATACTGTCTCACACCCATCAAAATGGCTAAAATTAACAACAGAAAAAAGAACAGGCGTTGGCAAGGATGCAGAGAAAGGGGAACCCTCTTGCACTGCTGGTGGGAATGCAACCTGGTGCAGCCACTCTCAAGAAGAGTATGGAGGATCCTCAAGAAACTAAAAATAGAACTAACCCTATGACCCAGCAATTGCGCTATTAGGTATTTAACCGAAAGATACAAAAATACAGATTCAAAGGGATACATGCACCCCAATGTTTATATCAGCATTATCAACAATAGCCAAACTATGGAGAGAGCCCAAATGTCCATTGATGGATGAATGGATAAAGAACATGTGGTATGTGTGTGTATATACATATACATACATATACACACACAATGGAGTATGACTCGGCAGTCAAAAAGAGTGAAATCTCGCCATTTCCAACAATGTGGATGGGGCTAGAATGTATTATGCTAAGTGAAATAAGTGAACCAGAAAAAAGACAAATATATTATTTCACTCATATGTAGAATTTAAGACACAAAACAGATGAACATATGGGTGGGTGAGAGAAGTTGGGAAACAAATAACAAAAGACTCTAAATGATAGAGAAAAAACTGAGGTTTGATAAAAGGAGGTTGGTGGGGAATAGGTTAGATGGGTCATATGTACTGAAGGCTTTTGCTGTGATGAGTACCAGGTGTTGAATGTAAGTGACGAATCACTGAATTCTACTTCTGAAACCAACATTGCACTGTATATTAACTAAAATTTAAATTTAAAATTATAAAAATAAATAAAAGTGAGAAATAAACAAACAAACTTTATGACCACTACCAATCCTTTGCCATAATTTCTGAATTCTTGTTAGCTGAATTTTGTTCTGTAGCAGTTTTATCAAGAAGGACTTTGGGAAACAGTAAATCCTGGATTCCTTAATGTTAAACTGTATCGTTTATACAAAAGGGCAGCTTGGCTGTCTATAAAATCCTTCACTCACATTTTCTCCCCCTGAGAATCTTGCAGGTATTGATTTACTACCTCTGACATTGGATAAAGGTGTGGAGACATCTGAGGACCATCTAACACTTTTTCCCCTTACAAATTACCTGATTATTTTGCTTACTACTGTCTCCGGATCTTTAAAATCTAATCTGTGTACTGAGTATGCATGGGTGTTGACCATTTTGTGTTAATATTCCCTAGCACACATGTATTTCTTCAGGATCTAGTTTTCAGTCATCTTTCACATTACGAAGGTTTTCTTGAAGAGCTATTTGTTCTGTTCCATCAGGTTGTTTTTCTCTTGATAGCTTCCACGACTCTGTTGGATTTCCTTTCCCTGTTTTAAAGCTATACCTTTTGGGGCGCCTGGGTGGCACAGTCGGTTAAGCGTCGGACTTCAGCCAGGTCACGATCTCGCGGTCCGTGAGTTCGAGCCCCGCTTCAGGCTCTGGGCTGATGGCTCGGAGCCTGGAGCCTGCTTCTGATTCTGTGTCTCCCTCTCTCTCTGCCCCTCCCCTGTTCATGTTCTGCCTCTCTCTGTCCCAAAAATAAATTAAAAACGTTGAAAAAAAAAATTTAAAGCTATACCTTTGCCCCCACTTTCCTCATTGCCATTCACTAAGTTCTGTACTTGCTTTTGGCATCATCTATTCTCCCTTTCCCCTGTGTTCTTCCATTATTTTTTCTTTTTATGCTTCTATTTTGTTATTTTCCATCAGAGAGAATATTGACTTGTTAAATTTTTAAATTCACAATGAAACACTTGGCTACAATTTTCATTTGCTTTGCAGCAACTTTCTTCTGGTGAGAGTTCCTCATGCTTGGAGGTTTTATTGCTATTTCCCATATTTTCTCTTACATAATCTTTGTATCAATAACGTGTCAAATCCTTTTATTAATTTACAGTGTGGATTTTCCTAAGCAACTTTTTGCAGGAAGTTTCTGCAGGAGAAAAAATGTAGTGGAGGTCCTTGAGGCTTCCTAATGCAGAGCTCTCTCCTATTCCACTTCCTCAGAGACCGATTTTTCTCTTCCAATATGGCTTAGCTGGGGGTTCCACATGCAGCCCTGCCATCTCTGCTTCTCTCAGATTAACTGGGTCCACGAAGACCTCTGCTGCCAGCCTCGCTCACACAGAACCTACATCCATTGCCGCTAGCATGGACACAGCTTCTCTACTTCTCAGTGAACCTCTCACTTGTAGGAAGTGTATTTTTCTGACATCTGCTAATCATCTTGTAACTGTCTTTGCTTCTCTCCTCATATTTTATGTGTGGCTTCTGCCTGGTCTTGGCTGCTTTGGGTAGCCCTTACACTTATTTTGGAAATTGTAGTTTGAATCTGCTACCTAGTTGTGCCAAAAATGGAGTTTGTGGGTTCTTTTTGTATTTCTTGCCTCTTTTGTTTGATTTCCAAGAGCAGAAGAGGGAAAATAAGAACACATCCCTGTAAATACCAAAAGTGCCTCTAATTCAAATTTAATTTGCTTTAACTTGACCTTATACAGCGATTTTTTTAAATTAAAACCAAATAGGTTTGGTTGACTAGAGAGGTTGTTGTCCAAAGGGAAATTGTCTATAGCATAGCATGTACGGATATATAGAGAAAAAAAAGTCACATTAAAAACAATCTTGGAAATTATTGTTCAGAAATGATTGCATTAAACATAGACAACTTGGTTATCCAAAATAATTTTATCTAATGACACTATATGATTAGAAACCATTTTAGTAAGGTGAAGAGTATAATTTACATGTAGAAACCAAAAAAACATATACATGTCTATGAGATCATTCTGAGTTTTCTGAAAGGATAAGACAAGGTTGTTATTACTGCTTCTTTAATAAAATTTGCTATGGATTACTTTGGCCACATTGAAGATTGTAGCAAAAGTTTGTGGCTTTCAGATACCATCTCACCAAGCCTATACATTCAAGTATTTCATTTTAGAAAATTTTACTGGAGTGAGTCTCATGAGGAAGGGAGAACATATGCTTATAAAAGTTTGAAGGATGCCCAAGTCTTCTCTGTGTAATATACAATACTATGAAAATATCCAGAGGGCTTTGAGTATAATGTATATAACAGACAGTGTTGACTTTGAATAGTGAAACATAGACTACAAGGTTTGAGATTTTCCAACGTCTTAAAAAAGCTAGTTTTTTTTGTTGTTTTTATTTTGCTAGGATGGTCCTAAGGAGGTGGAAGACGAAGAGAATCTAGAGAGAAAAGGTATTTTCTTTCTGATCTGAAGGAAAAATAAAAAGATGATTTGAAGAAATGTTTCTTCTGGGTGTATGCTATGATGCGAATGTTTGTGTGCCTCTTAAATTCATATGTTGAAATTCTAACTCCCCAAAATGGTGTGATGGTGTTAGTAGATGGGGCCTTTGGGTAGTGCTTAAATCATGAGGTTGGAATTCTCATGAATGGGATTAGTACTCTTATAAAAGGGTTCAGAAAATCTCTAGCCCTTTCTGGCATGTAAGAATGCAATGAGAAGATAGCCACTCAGAAAGGGGCCCTTACCCTACCATGCCAGTACCCTGACGTACCTAACCAAATCTCTATTTAGGAACATCTAGGTTATTTCCAAGTTTTTAAATTATATCTTTGTAATATAACCTTTCTCATTTGTGTAAATATTTATGAATGTTAAATTCCTAAAAGTGCATTGCTAGAGCAAATGATAGATATATTTGAGTTTTAGCCAATATTGAAATTTAGTCAATATTGCAAGATTGTCCTATCACAATGTGTGAAAGGTACTTTTTGTTTGGCTGAAACAAACAAGTGAGGTGTATGTCAGAAGGAGATTAGATCAGGGAAGAACAGAAAAGGATCAGAGAGGGACAGAAGAGCTAGATCATGCAGGCCATGCAGGCCGTTGTAAAGACTTTTATCACCAATCTTTTTAATCTTTTAAAAAAAATTTTTTTTGAACGTTTATTTATTTCTGGGACAGAGAGAGACAGAGCATGAACGGGGGAGGGGCAGAGAGAGACGGAGACACAGAATCGGAAACAGGCTCCAGGCTCTGAGCCATCAGCCCAGAGCCTGACGCGGGCTCGAACTCACGGACTGCGAGATCGTGACCTGGCTGAAGTCGGACGCTTAACCGACTGCGCCACCCAGGCGCCCCTTTAATCTTTTTACTGTTGATCTGAGCATTAAAAAAGAATTTCTTATTATGTATGCATTATCGATTTGTCTATTTTATTATGTAAACTGCCCATTTTGCCCATGCTTTCTATGGGATTGTTCATCCAATTCTTTTTTATTTTTAAGATTTTTTTTTTTTTTAAATATTGGGAGTATGAGCTCTTTGTCTCATGACTGAGTATGAGCACAGTTTCATTCTTAACTTTTTTTCTTTCTAAATGATCTTTAAGAAGTCTTCTTTACTTATGAATTTCACTTAAAGCATATCTTTGCAGATTAAAGAGCATTTCAGGCCTATTTGCTTTACCATGTTTGCCAATCACAGTATCTGGTACCTAGTAAGTAATTCTTAACTTTATTTATTTATTTATTAAGTATAATTTTTACACCCGACATGGGGTTCAAACTCATGACCCTAAGATCAAGAATCACATGCTCTTCTGACTGAGCCTGCCAGGCACCCTGATTCTTAAATATGTTTTGAATGAAATCAACACATGCATTCACGATGTTTAGACTTTTTGATTATTTGTGGTAGGCAGAATAATATTCTGTTCTCTCTCCCTCTCCCCATTATACACCACAGATTTGAGATTATATTACCTAAAGAAAGTTTGCATTTGTGATTAAGTTAATGATCTTGAGTTGGAGAGATTTTCCAGGATTATCCAGGTGAGCCCAATGTAATCATAAGGGTCTTTGTAAAAAGAAGGCAGAAGGGTCAGACTCAGAAAAGGAGATGTGACCACAAATGCAGAGAGCAGAGAAGGGAGATATTTGATAATGCTATGCTGCTGCTTAGAAGATAGACAATGGAGCCATAAGCCAAGGATACCCAGGAGCCACTGGAAGCTAGAAAAGGTTAGGAAACAGATTTTCTGTAGAGCCTCCAGAAGAAACAACCCTGCTAGCCATTTAGACTTCTGACTTCCAGAACCCAAAGACAATGGATTTGTTCTGTTTTAGGCTTGCAACAATTTCTTTTTTTTTTTTTTTCAACGTTTATTTATTTTTGGGACAGAGAGAGACAGAGCATGAACGGGGGAGGGGCAGAGAGAGAGGGAGACCCAGAATCGGAAACAGGCTCCAGGTTCTGAGCCATCAGCCCAGAGCCCGATGCGGGGCTCAAACTCACGGACCGCGAGATAGTGACCTGGCTGAAGTCGGACGTTTAACCGACTGCGCCACCCAGGCGCCCCTTCTTGCAACAATTTCTTAATGCAGCTCTAAGAAACTAATATATCATTCTGTTACTGATTTGAATTTATAACTTCAGTAACTTCTTGGTTTATCAGTTTCTCCATTTATAGGGTGGAACTTCTATGGTATTTCATTAGTCCTTAGATTCCTTTCAGATAAAGGATTGTATATTTTATCTAATGAAGTAGAATTCAGATTGGTCACCCTCCTGACATTATCTCTCCTAGGGAGGGGACATGATGTTCACTTTAATACCCTCAGGGAGTTTCTACCACATGCTAGTTTGGCTCCAAAGGAAGCTTCATTCTCTGCTCAGTTAATAAAAGCCATGTAGAATCATGGTCACAAGGGGTGAGGGATTCTGCCATCCCAGGCTAAATCCAAACAACGATACCCAGTCTGGGAGCAGACAAATAAATGGTGCGATCATGAAGATGGCTTGTGGTGGAAGCTCTGGACACAGACTGATTTCCTGGTGCTTCAAGGGCTTTCATTGTGGGTTCACTGGCTGTGTGAAATGGGCTATTATTTCAGAGGCTACACAACCAGATTAGGAGGTTTCAGATGGAGATAATGGTACAGAGCCCACATTTAGTAGACCCCAATAGCTTGTTTTTCATCGGCAGGCACTAGGTCTGCGATGAACCATCCACAGATGCCCAATCTCCTTTGTGGTCTGTGCCAGGGTGGCCAAGCAGCAGTCTGTCATTGTATAAAATGCATGACTTTTAGAGGGACTGAACATACTACCTGGCCTTATTTTCACCAAGAACTAAGATAAGTGGATAGATACGCTATGTAGACAGATTATAATTGCTGAGGTATTGAGCAAATAAAACTGAATATACCTCAGACATACGTGAGATAGAGGATGTAAGCCCACAAAGTGCCATAAATACTGTGATCCCTTGACTAAATTGGTAAGCTTCTAGTAATCAGGATACATACAGAAAATTCATATAGAATAAGAAATATAATTAAGAAAAGTTATCTTCTTAGGACCAAGAATAACTTTTTAGTTAAAACGACAGAATCATGAACTCAAATACAACATACATTTTCTGTACTTTTCCACTGAAAACCTCATAGGATTTATAATGTGTTTTTTTCTCTATTGCACATAGTTCTACATCCATGGTTGGATCCAAGACATCTAATTGCTGTTCTTTGATTGGCCAGGAAGATTTGGCTCTAGGTACCTATCTGATTGCCCTGTGGAGCAGGCACCAGATGTATATGTCTCATTCTTTGCTGGCAGTTTCATGTGGTCTGACTGAATTGTACAGGCTGACTATTTCCATGTTCCCTTAAGAGTACCGAATGAATAAACAACTGAACACACCAAGCTAACCATTAATTTATATTGGGGACCACTACAAAATAAGGAATATATCAGTATTGTACAATGTAACTTGATGGCTGCTCATTTATGAGAAATTTCACACTATAATTGGGAGAGTTGAATGTACTAACTTACCAGGTTCAACACAACTACAGTTTTCGATTTCTCTCATCTGTTGGACAAACTATGTATTTCTCAAAAGAACAGTATTAGTTTCTTTGGTGCCTGTGCTCAGAGGCTACATTTGTGGTTGGTTAACATTTTGCCAAAAGCTTTGTTAAAATAAAATAGACCATTCTCTAATCTGTGTGGAAATTCTGGGGGTGGGAAGGAGGAGTCCTTTCTTACTAGGAAAAAAATAACTAATTTTGCTTTGGTTTCAATACAGTATTCATTTCTTATATGACTCATGAACAATTCAAAGTATACACTTTATTCAGTTTGAAATACTATTTGGTTTTAGGGTATTATGAATAAGAAATAACATTAATAACTCATTGAATATATTCTTTTATATTATTAAAGAAGACATATATTTTAAAAAATTGTCTTCTTTATGTTCAGCGTTTATTTACCAAAGAATATAACAGTGTTTAAAGGGAAACTCATCCAATCCTAAACATGTTGTAAACAGTGTTTTCTGAGAATAGTCAATTATTTGCGAAATCAATGTGCCAGTGAAAACAAGTTCTTCCTCCTCACCATTTCATCTTATTAACTACCACCTTCGTTTAGTGTTTAGGGAGTATGCTTTGTGCATGGCTTGGGTTCGGGTGATGGAAATCTTTAGCTAAGTAAGTAGTATTCTGTTCCTTAAAGAAGAATTTCAGTGAAGTGCTCACTGAACCCAGCGCTGACAATTCTCATAAGAAAGGCAGTGTGGTCTAGAGCAAAGAGCACCAAAGAAGTCAAAGGGTGAGGTGCTTGCCCTAGCCCCTTTCCTGGTCATGTATACCCACGTGCATCTCTTTCCCAGTAGTGTGGTGATAATACAAATGGCCCTATACCAGCACACGGTGATGCGTGATGTAAATCAGATCAAGAATGTAGGAGTGCTTTGTTGGCCATAGTGTGCTAGGCAAATATGAGGTGTTACTGGTATTTGATTGCATTGAGGCCCTGCTTTGACTGATCTGAGTCTCTCTACACTGCCAATGTCAGCACCTGGTATCTTACCACCCCTCTTCCCCCATAGGGCAGCAGAGCCCCTCCTTGGCAGCCAGAAGAGTCATCCTCAGAACTAGGGTTTTTCATTCAAATGGCTCATTCACCCCACCTCCTCCATCTCCCATGAGCTGTGTTCAATTGCCACCACCCTAGGGATGTAACCCAGCTGCCTCACCACACACAGCTTTCCTCCCAGAGCACATACGCCCAGGACACAGGAGTAGCTGTGCTCCCCCTTCCACAGAGCACACCAGTACCTCACTGTCCTTCCACCACACCCACGGTTTGCTCTTTCCTGTTGCCCCCTTTTCCAAGCTGCCCCTTCGTAATGTTCCCGTGTCCTGGAGGCGGCAGTGTAATTTCCCTTCCATTATCAGGATTCTCAGGATGTAATTTACTCACTGTGACTCAGTGTGAATTCCAGTACTTCTAACAACGTTGTTTACAAGTTAGGAATTGGTGTTGACAACGTTGAAGAGGATCGAGTCCATTTTTTCACACTGCTCAGTCCCCAGACAGGCCCTGATCGTGAAATGATGTGGCAGAGAAATGGAAGAAGGATTCAGAAGAGATAAAAGAAAACGAAGTCAGGGGATAGAGGGCATAGTCTTCCAGGAAGCGTTAAAACAACTGGAATTACTTTGGCCTAAAGGCAAAGCATGCAAAATGCAGGCCAGCTGTTCTCCATCTTTACCAAAGAAGGAAACAAGGAAATGTTTTAAAAGGTAGCAAGAGGGATTTAAATTAGATATAAAGAAGAATTTCTTAATAATGTAGGTTGTTAAATATTGCAAGGGTTTACAAAGGAAATTTGTGGAATTTCCTTTTGTGGCAATCTTTCCATGTTAGAATGAATTCCACTTGCATAGAATGATTTAAATAAAGTGCTACTTCACAATATTTCTCAAATGTCTCCACATTCACTTTGGCAATTAGGCAAATGGAGTGGAGCTGTAGTGAATATCTTTCACTCACAATTGACTCAATATTGTTAAATAACTATTGGGGAAGTTCTTTTTTTTTTCTAACTGTGGTAAAATGTACGTACCAAAAAATTTAACATTTTAACCACTGTTAAATGATCAATTCAGTGGCACTAAGCACATTCACATTGTTGTCCAACCTGCACTGCTATCCATTTCCAAAACTTTGTCATCATCCCAAACTGAAACTCTGTACCCATCAAACAATAATTCTGCATTACCCTTTCTCCTCAGCCCCTGCTAACCACTAGTCTCCTTTCTGTCTCTATGGATTCAAGCTCTTTCCACACTTTGATGGCTGTTCTACAGAGTGAACTCCATTTTCCCAGCAAAGACCCTAAAGTCCTGCCTGTCCCAGCCCTTTTTGCCAGACAGGTGAAGACACGGGAGCTCTGTTTTGCTGCAGCCATGCCCACGTGAGTCTTGGTTCCATAAATAAGCAACATGGGAAGCTGGCAGGCTAGTGGCATCCATTTGGTTGGGTCAGGGTGGGATGGTATGTGACGATACCTGCAGCTTTCCATCTTGGTTTGGTGTAGCATAGCTCTCTGGTCAGTGGGGAGGGGCAGCTTCCTCACTGTGGAGACTACTTATGGCATTGGGGTGAAGCATGTCTTCTTCCAGGCTAGTCCTCTGGTGTGACAAGGAGCTGGGAGTTATTCCCGGAAACTCTTTTCAGATTCTGTTTCTTTGGTCTTCCTGTGATTCTTTCAATATGCTCTAGGAAATCTCTTCCCACCTAGCTAGAATCCATTCTGACGTCTGCTTTTAAGAACCTTGACCAATGCAGAGGAAACTGTCTCCCTATATTCCTTCCTTAGGTGAAGTGAGGTGGACCCAGGAGGGCCAGGCAGGAGATAGAGCAAGGGTGACTTTTTTCCTGTAGGCTGTGATACCCTGACATGCTTTTGAAATGGGCAAAACAGAGGTGGCATACAGAAATCTCTGCCTTCCTCACAGGGACTTTCTGGGTTGCTATGCCTCAGAGAAGCTTTGTTATAGCACATCTACATGCACAAAGCAGATATCCTCTATTTGAGACCTTAAACACTTACCTTCATCCAAGAAGCAATTCCCTCTTCCCCTGAGCATAGAAGGCTGAGTCTGTGTTGGGTGATAAACAGTGTGGTTTGCGGTGGTGGAGAGGAGGAGGGTCTCTCCTCTATGCTCCCAAGGGATCATTATTAACTTTATGGAAGAGGGATGGTGCTCAACTATCCCTGTTGGCCACTCCATAGCAAGTTGCTGTGTTTATTCGATTTTAGCTGTTATAATTTTAATCTCTAAAATCTCTTCCTTGCAGCCATGTCACAGACTTTAAGTCTGCAGTTCTCTCTTGTCCAGCGAGAGAGCGGACACAGAATCGAGATAAGAGGAAAGGTAGCATCTGTGAGGAGACAAGACCCCACGTGGGCGTTTTGTCTCCATATTTATTGAGCTCATAAGATATTACCCACATGGTGAATGTAAAGAAAACAAGATCTTACACATGTAAACATGGGGAAAACAATCAGACAGTAATCACTGACTTGTGTGTATAAGCAAAGGGTCTGGGGGGCAAGTGGTGTTTGTGATCAAGGCACATTGGCACCAGATGGAAAGTAATTTCCTGCAGGTGATATAACAAGTTACTCGTGATTCCATTACAACATCTTGCTAGCTAACCTCAGGTGCTTTCACCTCGTGGTGACATCTTTCCACTCTAAGCTTTTTTTCTAACCCATTTATGTAAGTATAACTTATTTTCCCACATAGCTGCATTGTTCCTTTTTCATGGCATTCTATTCTTATTACATGAATGTGAAGTAATGTAATGTAATGTTCTCACAGCATGCCCAGGGTATCAATTAGAACTGGCAGACTGATTAATGGAGCCGACTCTGGCCAGGCTGACTCTGTTAGAATCATAGCTCTGCCAGTTAACAGCTGTATGCTACTGGGTAACTCACTGCACCTCTCTGTGCCTTAGTTTATTTTTCTGTAAAATGAGGATAGTGGTGATACATACTTGGTAAGGTGTTTGTGAAGAATACATAAATTGTTAGAACAATGCCTTATACCAATCAAGGGCTATATAAATGCTAACTGTCATTAAGATCTCTTTTGTTTTCTGCAGAATTAGTTTCTCTGATTTATTATTCGGGTCTTTTGTGCTTCTACTTTTTCTATATATTTTTTTGTTATCCAACCACTTTTAAGAATAATGAAACTCTTTATTCTAAATGATTGGTGTAAGTTTCTCTGGCTGTTGTGTGAATAGGTCTTTTCCCAAAAGTACCCTCCACTGCATTAAAAAAATGACTTAGTACAGTTTTATGTATGTGAGCAAGGGCATGTCACATAACCTGATTTGTTTCATGGTAAGTGATACAGACATCATCTGACAGGTGCAGTTTCTCTAAATGGCAGAACAAACAGATTTTAAACTTCTGTACCCCAACAGAAGTTTTAGCAACTTAATGAATTTATTGATCAAAGAGACCTCAGGCTCCTTGGCTCTATACTTTCTGGTATAAGTAGGAGAAATGAGAGGTACATTGGGTGGCTATTTGGTTCATAAGCATCCAGATAATCTTCCTGTTTACTTAATTTCTCATTTCCACACTCTGCCTTATTTACAAACTTAAAATTGGTGCCTCCAATGGAAAGACCAATTCCAACCTCCGTCTCTACTACAGTCTGCCATCAGTGAATTTGGACCTGTATTTTGCTCTATTCTATTCCATATGTCAATAGCGTTTTACCCCTTTTCTGTCTTTCAAAATTTTGTTAGAACCCCTGTTCCATCTCCCCATTATTTTTTTTGTTAATGAATTTGTTTTTTAGTACTTCTATATGACATCCTAAAGTCACTGGGACTTCCACACAGTCTGGATCAATAGGAAGTTTGTTGCACCTTCTGCCCTCTTGATCTGGAATGAATATCATAAGTATTATTGTTGGACTCAGTGGAGATTACCAGTTAATCATTCATCCTCTCTTTTTTATTCCAAAACAGTTGAAAACAAAGATAATAGTCTTCCACCTCAAAAACACAATGGCCACACAGAATCAGAAAATTAATGCATTACCCCTTGTGAAAAAGGAACCAAGACTAATAGACGTTAGACTCTCTCTAATTGCATCAATTAATTCACTCATTTTGGGGGGAAAGAGAAGTAAAATGCAGCGAAAATAGCTGTGCTTGGCTCCAAAGAATTGCCTTCGAGTGAGAAGTATTAGCAAGTTCCCATTTTACGAGCTGAGATAGGAACACAACAAGCAAAGGAAAGAGATATCCTTTTCCAATTATCTTATAGATGAAGTACATGAAATTTTGGGAGGCTAAATGAATTGCTCCTCATTACCTAATTTATAAATGATAAAGCTAGATTCTAGCATTTCTAACTTTGAGCCTATTTCTCCTTCTGTGATACTTTCCTTCGCTGTAATATGCTACCATGACCTCAAACATCAAAATGCTCTAACTTCAAAGGTATATTCAATGAAATTAATAATGTTTTTTTTAGAAGTATGCTCTCTCACACCCTATATTGTAATTCCTAAGGCAAAAAAAAAAAAAAAAAAGAACTAATGTAATTTAGAAAGTGCAAAAATACACTGTAAACAAAAGGATTTTCAGGCTCTCATTAATATACAACATTTTTTTTTGCTGTTTATCAAGTTAAAATTTATTAGAAATGTTTGCTCATGTTGCACAATACTCGCAGAAGAAGTTGCAATCCAAGGAATATACAACATTTTATTAGCCAGAGTTACTTGGTTTCTATCTTACTCCACAAGCTTTCAGACATATATGTTTTATACTATAGAACACATTTTTATTTTCTGAATGTTTAATTTTGGTCTTTGAGTTCCTTAGGAAATAACTGGCTCCACGCTTATGAGTGCCCAGTAGTAAATCACAAGTGTCTGTATTTCTTGCATCAGAAAAAGCACAGAACCAAAAAGGCTCCCTCAGGAAACATAAGTGTTCTGAGTCTTCATGACCCTGCAGATGGCCAGAATTTTGTGAAAGTCCATTTTAAATGTGGATGGCTCCTGACAGAACTACTCTCAAATGGCTGGTGATGACATTTGGCCATTTTCATGAAGTATCTCATTTTTTCCTCTGCTTAGCTTGAGATTGGTTCCTGAATTACAGTCCCTGGCAGGACGGCTTAAACAGGAAAATACTAAGTTGCTGGCATACAGAAACTCCTTTCCTTTACCCTGAGATTCCATTAAAGGATCTCTGGTCTTTTACTGGAAGTTTTTACAATAGGTATTTCCGTGTTATTTGAGGAAGAGGGCCAACTAGCTGAAACAAAGCTTTCTGGTATCTTCTTCTTTGTGGCACAGAAATTATAAAAACAACAACAAAAAAGAGAGAATATGCTATCTAGGCAATTCATCCAAAACAATATCACATTTGTGACCCCTGCTCAACAGAATAGTTTCGAAACAGTACTTCTTCCTTCATTCCAATATTTATAGGTCACCTATGATGTGTTATTCACTGTACTCAGAAATGATGTACAATGATGACCAGAATAAGGACTCGACTTCTGGCAACACATCTGTCAAAAGGACCAGTTGAGAAAAAGGTCACGTGACAATCATTTTGAGGGATCCATTGAAATTAGGCAGGAGGATGATGAAAACACATTTATACTTCAAGAACTTAGTTCTAAAGGAGACACCATGTCAATACATTTTGGTTAGAGCTTTATCTACTAAGTAAATGAGGATTGAGGGCAGTGTGAATACATAAATATATGTATAAACACATAATTTTACATAATTTTAGAAGGCAGTATATAGCACTGGGATTGAAAGTTTAGGCTTTGGCATTAATCAGCCTGGGTATGAAATCTTAATCCTGTACCTACCTGTTGTATGATGTTACATGGCAACTTATATAACATCTTTGCACCTCAGTTTCCTCATCCATAAAATGAGAATTATAATAGTACTTGCTTCTTACAGTTGATGTGAGGATTAAATAAAATAATACATATAAAGCAATCAGAGCAGTCTGGCATGATGTAAGTGCTCAATACATGTTAATATTATTACACTGGAAAGTATGATGATCCTGGGAAGAGGAAACTGATAGGATATGGCAAATGACAGGATAAAGGGAAATGAATAAGAGGGGAGACATAAGGATAACTTGAACAGCAGGGAGAAAAATGATTGTGAAATGAATGAGGAAATCATCTATATGGAGGTAAAGATTGAGGAAAGGTCATGAAAAAGAAAAAAATTCGGTGTTTTGGGTGTAAGTCTGAGGAAACTGACATACACAAAGTGAGGTGGCAAGTAGTCAGTTGGATACATATGAGTTTGGGGCTTATATGAAAAACTATGCTGAGGATATAGATTCTGGGAATAAGTGAAATTTGGGGGCACAGGGGTAGGGAAGATTAAGGACGTCAAGGAGGAAGTAAGGCAAAGAAAGCAATTTATCTTTAAGACAATTACTTAAAATGTTCAGATAATCTCCTCTTTTTCCCTCTTGTAAATTAATCCTGTTTTGTTTTTCTGATAATGCCAGTTGCACATGCTTTCTACATAAACTTCTGAGTGTTTTCCTAAAGTTCTTTTTTTTTTTTAAGAAAAAAAATTATGTGATTTTTCATTTGCAGCCTTTGCTCTGAGAAGAAAGTGTTCTTGAGTCATCCCACATTGGGGCTTTGAACACAAGGCAAATGTAAAATACCTCCTGCTCTGTTCTCTTCATTGAAGACCAAACAAAAGTAATCAGCTTGAATCCACCCCTCCTTAGATGAAAGCCCAGCTGTGTTCCTGTCCAGACAGGGAGCTGGGAGCCAAACGGCAGGGGGATGCGCTGCTTACTCTGTGATGGAGGAAGAAGACTGGGGCCCTTTGTGCTGCTGACACTTTGGCAGGGCAGGCTGGTATTAGAGGAGAAAGCCTATGATTACTTCAAGCGCAGACATTTTCCCTTCAGTGGCATTACTGTACCGCCTGGGAATGAAACTGCAACATGATCGCCATGGCACCGTCAGGGCCCTACCTTCACCCACCTAACCTCAGATGCAGGTGGCATCCTGTGGTGAGGGAGAGGGTGCTCCATGCTCTCCTCACCGCTCAGGAGCACTAAGGCCTTGACAGGTGGCCACTTGGGAGGAAAGATGATTCTGAAAGGTGTTCCATAGTGGTCCAGTGTAAGCTCTGTCCCTGTGCCCTGGCCCCTCGCCTGTCTTCTCAAGCCCCAGTTTTGATCTGGAAAGAGTTCAGTGGTGGGTAAATGAATAGGCATACTCAGTATGGGCAGAAGACACCAGCCAAGCTGAGCCACCAAATGCAACCAATAGGAGAAGCCAAGCTCCAATGAACTCATCCAGAATTCTGCAACCAAAATACCTAGAAAGAAGCTGTTTTAATTCTAGCATTCCAGAGGCACCTGGGCGGCTCAGTCGGTTAAGCGTCCGACTTTGGATCAGGTCATGATCTCGCAGTTCGTGGGTTCAAGCCCCGTGTCAGGCTTTGCGCTGACAGCTCAGAGCCTGGAGCCTGCTTCGGATTGTGTGTCTCCCTCTTTCTCTGCCCCTCTCCCACTCATGATCTGTCTCCCAAAAATAAGTTAAGTTAAATTTTTTTTAAAAAATTAATTCTAGCATTCCTGCAAGTTGTGTTTCACTCTTTAGGTATTATTCTGAATTACCAATGGGCAGGACCTCCTAATATTTTAAATACTAAGAGCCTCTAAAGGTATTAATCTGACCTTGAGAGAATCATCAGTTTCTATACTATGGGGTAGTATGTGCTGAGCTGGGAATATTATTCCTCACTTATTCTAAAGACTATGGCCATTGCTTTTGCATGTGGGGAGAAGAAGACCCAATATTCTCTTTCCAGACCCTTAGTCAGTTGTTTTTACACATCTGGTTGACGTCCTCAGATGAGACAGGAATAGAGATAAATGACCTGTTTCTTTTGACATGTTATTCCCCGCTGCCTGCCATATGCCCAGCTTTAGGTTTAGCCCCTTATCATCAGTGACTTGTTTCTCTGCTACTCTGCTCTAGCATTGCTCATAGATCTAACATTTCTTGGACTTTTATGCTGATTTCTCTTTAGTACTATATGAAGTTATCTTGTATTCTTATGAGTGTGTTTTGTCCAATTGTTGTTAAACACTGCAGAGGGTTACTGTTGATCCTAAATTGTACCAGGCAAGGTCAGCACATTGTGAGCTCTCTTCTTGAACTTCCAGAAAACTGTTTGAATATGTAAAGTTAAAACACCCAAATAAAAACATGACCAGTTTGAAAATGACTACAAAACCCTGGAAGATTCTAGCTCTTGGCCAGAGTTTAGTGTATGGAAAACCTCAAATTTCCCCACCAACTGTTTTTCCTTGCCTTTCCTGGGGTTTCACATTGCAGGACCATTATAATGTCACCACACATTGCTTACAACAGGTTAGTTAGAGGAAGCTACTTAAATCCTAAGAATTTCACCGTCCATTTACCATCCTCAGTCTTAGATCCATGCCTTCTCTTCCCACACTTCCCTTCTTATTTTTCTTCACCTCCATCCCCAACATTTTCCCCTTAGGGATACCAAGAGGAAAAAGAATCCCAAACACTGACCTCTATGAGAGAAGGTTGTGGAGATTTCTGACTTGTTGACATTGAAGGAAAAAAGAAATCAACAGGATGTCTTCTCTACCCTTGTTAAATCCTACACTACTACTGGGATTCAACTGATTTCCAACTCTGAAAAGGCTTCAGAGAATACTCAGAAACTCAGTGAACCTGAGTAGGAGAATTCTGATAGATTAAGAACAAATGTTAACAGTCAAGCCATTCCAACAATGCTCTGCTTTCTTTCTCCAGGAGTTATTTTAAGTTGAGCTGCCTTTAAAAGACACAATTGGATATGTAACATTTCTGACCCCTGGCCTCTGGAATATGGGGTATTTTGGTGGGGAGTACTAAGGCTTTTACAGTCACTTTCCAGAATGAGCCTCTTTAACCATAAAGGAGTACTTCTCTCACAGCTGACATAGGAAAACTAATCTTTGGAAAGCAAACACCTTGAGAAGAAAAACTTTAGTGCCTATAATGAAGTCATGTTGTTTATTGTAATCTAAGTGGGAGACGACTGAATATTATCTGTGTGTGTGTGTGTGTGTGTGTGTGTGTGTGTGTGTGTGTGTGTAAGAGAACCTACCCTACTTTAAAAAAAAATTTTTTTTTTAACGTTTACTTATTTTTTAGACAGAGAGAGACAGACCATGAACGGGGGAGGGTCAGAGAGAGAGGGAGAACAGAATCTGAAACAGGCTACAGGCTCTCAGTGGTCAGCACAGAGCCCGACGCAGAGCTCAAACTCATGGACCGCGAGATCATGACTTGAGCCGAAGTCGGACACTTAACCGACTGAGCCACCCAGGCGCCCCCTCCTCCTTTTTAAAAGAAGAGTTAAAATGAATTATAGGAAAATTTGTTTCACTCCCAGAAAAAATTTGTGAAATATTCTTTTGACACATTGCTCATAAAGTAATTCATTTTTTCTGTTTCATTTAAGTAAAAACGTGTAGCTTTACTTAACCTTCCTTCAATTAACTGTCTCAAAGGAAAATAACCTTCAGCCCCCAACAAATGACACATTTTATTCTCTATTAACAGAGAAAAGAGAAGTAATGGTTGCCCTTCACATCAGGGACCCCCATATTATTGCAGCTCCAAAGTCAGATGCCCTGTGTTCACCAACCTCTTGTTTCCTGCTTTTATTGACAGGGGTTTTGACTTTGAAATTCTGCCTTCCGCATTTCACCAATGCACACAGCCATACAGTTCAATTAACATTACGCTGTTAGAAATGTTTGCATAGGAATATTCTTCATTCAACAAATATGTTTTGATCTCCTCTGTGTTAGGCTCTGAGGACACAAAAGTGAGCAAAATAAACAAGGCAACTTCCTTCATGGGGTTTATAATCTGGTGTGGGAGAGAGAAATTAACTAAATAATTAAAATAATTACAAATAATGAAGAAGCATTACAAAGAAAAATGCTGAGTGCTATCACAGTGTTCCATTAAGGGATTTATTTATTTATTCATTTACTTAATTAATTAATTACTTATAGGGCAAGGAGGTACTGGGGGACTTTGTCAAATTAGAAAAGTCCTTTCTGAAGAAATTTCGGAACTAAGATCTGAAAGATAATTGGTATGTTCATACAATAGGAATTAATATAGCAATTATAAGTGAATGAGCATGGATGCCTGAGTGGCTCAGTCAGTTAAGCATCCAATTCTTGATTTTGGCTCATGTCCTGATATCATGGTTCTTGGGATCAAGCCCCACATCTAGCTCTGTACTGATTTTCTAAATAAATAAACAAACAAATAAATAAAGAAACCTTGAAAAAAAAGTGAATGAGTCCCAAAGCAATCTACATATTCAACGCAATCCCTATCAAAGTAACACCAGCATTCTTCACAGAGCTAGAACAAATAATCCTAAAATTTGTATGGAATCAGAAAAGACCCCGAATAGCCAAAGCAATCTTGAAAAAGAAAACCAAAACAGGAGGCATCACAATCCCAGACTTCATGCTGTATTACAAAGTTGTAATCATCAAGACAGTATGGTACTGGCACAAAAACAGACACTCAGATCAATGGAACAGAATAGAGAATCCAGAAATGGACCCACAGACATATGGCCAACTAATCTTTGACAAAGCAGGAAAGAATATCCAATGGAATAAAGACAGTCTCTTGAGCAAGTGGTGCTGGGAAAACTGGACAGTGACATGTAGAAGAATGAACCTGGACCGCTTTCTTACACCATACACAAAAATAAACTCAAAATGGATGAAAGATCTCAATGTATGACAGGAAGCCATCAAAATCCTCAAGGAGAAAGCAGGCAAAAACCTCTTTGATCTTGCCTGCAGCAACTTCTTACTCAACACGTCTCCGGAGGCAAGGGAAACAGAAGCAAAATTGAACTACTGGGACCTCATCAAAAGAAAAAGCTTCTGCACAGTGAAGGAAACAATCAGCAAAACTAAAAGGCAACCGACAGAATGGGAGAAGCTATTTGCAAATGACATGTCAGATAAAGGGTTAGTATCCAAAATCTACAAAGAACTTTTCAAACTCCACACCCAAAAAACAAATAATCCAGCGAAGAAATGAGCAAAAGTCATGAATAGAGACACTTCTCCAAAGAAGACAGCCAGATGATCAACCGACACATGAAAAAATGCTCCACATCACTCATCATCAGGGAAATACAAATCAAAACCACAATGAGATACCACCTTACACCTGTCAGAATGGGTAACATTAACAACTCAGGCAACAACAGATGTTGGCGAGGATGCAGAGAAAGAGGATCTCTTTTGTATTGTTGGTGGCAATGCAAGCTGGTGCAGCCACTCTGGAAAACAGTATGGAGGTTCCTCAAAAAACTAAAAAGAGAACTACCCTATGACCCAGCAACTGCACTACTAGGCATTTATCCAAGGGATACAGGTGTGCTGTTTTGAAGGGACACATGCACCCCCATGTTTATAGCAGCACTATCAACAATAGCCAAACTATGGAAAGAACCCAAAAGTCCATCAGCAGATGAGTGGATAAAGAAGATGTGGCATACATATACAATGGAGTATTACTTGGCAATCAAAAAGAATGAAATCTTGCCATTTGCAACTACGTGGATGGAACTGGAGGGTATTACGCTAAGTGAAATTAGTCAGTCAGAGAAAGACAAAAATCATATGACTTCACTCATATGAGGACTTTAAGAGACAAAACAGATGAACAGAAGGGAAGGGGAAAAATAATATGAAAACAGGGAGGGGGACAAAATAGAAGAGACTCATAAATATGGAGAACAAACAGAGGGTTAGTGGAGGGGTTGTGGGAGGGGGGATGGGCTAAATGGGTAAGGGGCACTAAGGAATCTACTCCTGAAATCATTGCTTCACTATCTGCTAATTTGGATGTAAATTTTAAAATACAGAAAATAAAGTTAAAAAAAAGTTTCTTTTCAAAATATAAAAAAATGTGAATAAGAACAACATATATCAGAATGGATGGACTTCTAAATCCTATTGTTTAGGCAAAAATCTCCTTTCCTTCAATGTGGGTAGGTCTGATGTAATCAAATAAATACTATTAATATGGGTTCTAGAAGACACAAAAGTCAGAGTTTCTTCTGGGGGCCTTGAAAACACAAACTGCTATTGTGGAGAGGGCATGCGTCAGGCATGTGCAGGTGACTTTTAAAGGTTGAGAGTGATCCCCTTCCAAAACCCAGCAAGAAAACAAGGACCTTAGGCTACAGCCACAAAGAACTGAATTCTACCAACAGCTGCTAAGCTTGGAAGAGGACCCTGAGCCTCAGATAAGCTCATAGACCCAAGTATTAAAGAATTCAGACACATTTTGCCCTAATACTTGACCCACAAGAATTTTGTATTGAGATCATAACATTGTGTTGCATTAAGACTCTGAATTTGTGATAATTTGTTATGCAGCAGAAAAAAACAAATATAACTACCAAAGTATATGTTAGGCAAATGCACACTCTCACAAAATGAGGGGCAGGAAGAGCACAGAGGTCATCTTGGCCAACTCCCTCACATTGTAGAAGATGGCAAGCTCTATGGGGCTGATATGAATTGCCCAGGGATGGAAATTCTACTTAGGGTCACAAAGTCACTAGAGTCCAGGAAGAAGACTGAGGGGCAGAATAACATAAAAAGATGATGTCAGAAGGAGGAAAAGAAGAATAAGGTAGTGATTCTGGATTATTATATATTTGTGTCTAAGTTAAAAATACAAAGAGATAAGTGAAGTAATAAAGCAGATCTGTTTTCCAGCACTGTGCTGCTACTTAGTCATTGTATGGGCTTGGACAATTTGTTTAACCTTTAAAAGTTTCAGTTTCTGTATCTCTAAAATAAAGCTAATTAGTATACGTATTCCATAGTTATTGTAAGACTTAAATGAGGTAATGTACATGAAGTGCATAACATAGAGCACTACACAAAGGTATTGTCATTAGCTTTTAAAATCACTATTGATACTAATGTCATCATCATTATCATTGTTCCTATTACTGTTATTTATTTTTATCATCTGAAGTATAACCTTAAGAATACAGCTTAACCTTAAGTATATCCTTAGGGAACTGAGATACTATGCATAGGTATGCACTTCCCATGCTTTATTACACCCTTGGATGGGTGAAGCACTTAAAAAAAATGATCAATGATGTTTTCAATGTATCAGAAATTACATATATTAGTTACATATATATTGGATAAGGCCCACCTACGTTATGGAGAGCAATCTGCTTTACTCAAAGTGTACTGATCTAAATGCTATCTCATAACACCCTCACTGAAACAACCAGAATAATGTCTGACCAAATATCTGGGCACCATGAGCCAGTCAAATTGCACATAAAATTAACCATCACACCTACTCTGTATGCCTATTCCTACTATGTTTTGACCTTGTTGGAATATCCAATCCATTGATCTTACTGCTTTCAAAATCTTAACATATCCCTTTGGTTCACTCTTCTCTCCTAGTGCAAAAGTTTTATTTATTTATTTATATTTTGAGAGAGAGATAGCATGAGTGGGGAAGGGACAAAGAGAGAGGGAGACAGAATTCCAAGCAGGCACCACACTGACTGTGCAGAGCCCAATGCAGCACTTGTACCCATGAACTGAACTGTGAGTTCATGATCTGAGTTGAAATCAAAAGTCAGACACTCAACCAACTGAGCCACCCGGGGAACTCCTCTCCTCATTCAGATTAATCACTCACCACAAACACCCTGAACTCCTTTACCACTTTTACTCTTTAAAATCAAGAATCTCAGGCACCTGGGTGGCTCAGTAGGTTGAGTGTCTGACTTTGGCTCAGGTCATGATCTCACAGTTTGTGAATTTGAGCCCCATGTCAGGCTCTGTGGTGATAGCTTGGAGCCTGGAACCTGCTTCGGATATTGTGTCTCCCTCTCTCTCTCTCTGCTCCTCCCCTGCTTGCAATCTGTCTCTCTCTCCCTCTCTCTCCCTCTCTCTCAAAAATAAACATTCAGAAAAACAAATAAATACACTTAATCTACCTACTTTGTCCTACGTTAATATATTCTATTGACTTTCCATCAGTAACTATGAATGCAAAAAAAAAATAGTGAAACAACTTTTCAAAATTTCTGTAGGAAAATAATTTTGAAACAAACATGCAAACTAATACTAAGACCTGTAAAGTTTCATGAAGTTTACCACCCACAGAATTTCTCAGACTTACTAGTGTATAAGTTCCAGCAAAATAAAAAAACAATGAGTATAAGAAAAAGCTGTGAATTTAAAAAATAATAATTGAGCAAGGAAAACTATAAAACTTATAGTTAAGTCTAAACAGAGTTTAATGACTTAAAAAGTAACTGGCAATTAAAAAGTCTAGATAGTCCTGCACTCACACCACAGAGCCTGCTTGGGGGACTGACTCTCTCTCTCTCTCTCTCTCTCTCTCCCCCTCTCCCTCTCCCTCCCTCCTCCCTCTCCCTCTCTCTCCCTTTCTCTCTGCCCCGCCCTCAGCTTGTGCTCACTCTCTCTCAAAAATAAATAAATAAACTTTAAAAAAAAAGGCTAGATATTCCCAAGAAAGGAACGAAGTGTAGTGGATTTTTGTATGTTTAGTATAGACTATAGTTATAATTCACTCTAGCTGTTGTTCAACAAATATGCTTCTGGATAGTATCCTTTTATCTCTTATTCTAAAAACCCCATGGAAACAGAGTAAGTAAAGTGATGAATTTATAGCAACTATATTTAGGACACAAACCAAAGCAAAACCCAAAACCTTTACATACATTTTCTGGATACCTCAAATCCAAGGGTATTTTTGGATTTCTCTTTATTTTAATTACCCCCATAGAATTTCCTCAGTTTCCTGTATCAGTCAGCAAAGACAAAGACTTTATTTTAAGCCTATTTATAATAAGATGCTATAGCCCTGATTCAAATTTAACTTTACCCTGGCCTGCATTGCTTTGCATTTCAATCTTTACCAACCAACCAGTTTAATTTCAAATTATTTTAAATTGAGACTAAACACTATACAAATTTTGGATGTTGTGAATATAATTTATGGGGACCAGATGGAAGGCCAAAACTTTGATCAGATTGTAAATGTTAATGGGAATACTTAGAAGATATAAATGATTGATAGCATAATTTGACTCCTTTCACTGATTTTCGCAGAATTACCTCTACTTCTTGAAGTTCTGATACTGTCATCCATCATTTTCAGAAAAGAAGAAAAATGTGTTAAATAGAATTTACTTTCATTGAATGGGGTGTTTTCTGTGATTTCTATTATTATAAAAACGGAATTTCTGATCTCCCTGTTATGTTATTAGTTTCACCAACTAATTGTTGATACATTTTAAAAATAATATCTGAAAACAAGAGTTAAAGTTGTGTTTAACTGTGTCAGTTTTGAACTGAAGTTTAGACTAGAACTGGCTATCTATTCTGATCTCAGATATATTTAACTTTTCTCCTGGATTTGACAGGAATAGCACTCATTCAAGATAAAGCTACCTCTCCAGGCAGAGAATAGAGTTCTATATTTTAGGTAATAGTTCCAGACATCTTGAAACACCTTTTTCTAGTAATTTCTGTCATGTCTCTTCCTTTTCCATGCTAGAAGACACAAAAAGGAATAACTCCTCTGAGAACTTTCTCTTGGTAAAGTCACTGAGCAGCTAGAGACTATAATGAAGTTGTCAGAAATGCATTAAGAAATCAAGCAATTTGTTTTCAAAAATGCAAAAAATATCACAAAAGAAATAGAATGCCATTTTTTACACTGGATACTTCTCTCACATAGAGTGAAAGATCATTTGTTACCATAAAATCAGAAGTTGTGAGGAAAGAGAGGGATGCGTATACATGCTTTGGGAGTAGAAACAAGTGATTCTTATTTGACTGTTTTCTAATCTCCTTTAGCAAGTAATGGCCATATTGACTCTAGTAATAATTAGTTTTTAATTCTGGAGACATCAACTTATTAAAGTACATAAAGTCAATAAATCACAATAGGTGTTTTTTTGTTTGTTTGTTTGTTTTTTGTTTTTTGTTTTTTTTTTGAGAGAGAGAGAGAGACCGAGAGCATGAGCAAGTGGGGGAGCGGTGCAGAGAGAGGGAGAGAGAGAATCTTTTTTTTAATATGAAATTTATTGTCAAATTGATTTCCATACAACACCCAGTGCTCATCACAACAGGTGTCTTCCTCAATGCCCATCACCCACTTTCCCCTCCCTCCCACCCCCATCAACCCTCAGTTTGTTCTCAGTTTTTAAGAGTCTCTTATGGTTTGGCTCCCTCCCCCTCTCTTTTTTTTCCCCTTTCCCTCCCCCATGGTCTTCTGTTAAATTTCTCAGGATACACATAAGAGTGAAAACATATGGTATCTGTCTTTCTCTGTATCACTTATTTCACTTAGAATAACACTCTCCAGTTCCATCCACTTTGCTACAAAAGGCCATATTTCATTCTTTCTCATTGCCACGTAGTATTCCATTGTATATAGAAACCACAATTTCTTTATCCATTCGTCAGTTGATGGACATTTAGGCTCTTTCCATAATTTGGCTATTGTTGAAAGTGCTGCTATAAACATTGGGGTACAGGTGCCCCTATGCATCAGCACTCCTATATCCCTTGGGTAAATTCCTAGCAGTGCTATTGCTGGGTCACAGGGTAGATCTATTTTTAATTTTTTGAGGAACCTCCACACTATTTTTCAGAGCGGCTGCACCAGTTTGCATTCCCACCAACAGTGCAAGAGGGTTCCCATTTCTCCACATCCTCTCTAGCATCTATAGTCTCCTGATTTGTTCATTTTAGCCACTCTGACTGGCATGAGGTGATATCTCAGCGTGGTTTTGATTTGTATTTCACTGATGAGGAGCAACACTGAGCATCTTTTCATGTGCCTGCTGGCCATCTGGATGTCTTCTTTAGAGAAGTGTTATTCATGTCTTCTGCCCATTTCTTCACTGGATTATTTGTTTTTCGAGGGTGGAGTTTGGTGAGTTCTGTATAGATTTTGGATACTAGCCCTTTGTCTGATAAGTCATTTGCAAATATCTTTTCCTATTCTGTCAGTTGCTTTTAGTTTTTTAATTGTTTCCTTTGCAGTGCAGAAGCTTTTTATCTTCATGAGGTCCTAATAGTTCATTTTTGCTTTTAATTTCCTTGCCTTTGGAAATGTGTCAAGTAAGAAATTGCTACGGCTGAGGTCAAGAGAGGTTTTTTCCTGCTTTCTCCTCTAGGGTTTTGATGGTTTCCTGTCTCACATTCAGGTCCTTCATCCATTTTGAGTTTATTTTTGTGAATGGTATAAGAAAGTGGTCTAGTTTCATTCTTCTGAATGTTGATGTCCAGTTCTCCCAGCACCATTTGTTGAAGAGACTGTCTTTCTTCCATTGGATATTCTTTCCTGCTTTGTCAAAGACTAGTTGGCCATACTTTTGTGGGTCCAATTCTGGACTCTATTCTATTCCATTGGCCCATGTGTCTGTTTTTGTGCCAATACCATGCTGTCTTGATGATTACAGTTTTGTAGTAGAGGCTAAAGTCTGGGATTGTGATGCCTTCCGCTTTGGTTTTCTCCTTCAATATTACTTTGGCTATTCGGGGTCTTTTGTGGTTCCACACAAATTTTAGGATTGCTTGTTCTAGGTTCAAGAATAATGCTGGTGCAATTTTGATTGGGATTGCATTGAATGTGTAGATTGCTTTGGGTAGTATTGACATTTTAACAATATTTATTCTTCCAATCCATGAGCACGGAATGTCTTTCCATTTCTTTGTATCTTCTTCAATTTCCTTCTTAAGCTTTTATAGTTTTCAGCATACAGATCTTTTACATCTTTGGGTAGGTTTATTCTTAGGTATTTTATGATTCTTGGTGCAATTGTGAATGGGAGCAGTTTATTTGTCTTTCTGTTGCTTCATTATTAGTGTATAAGAATGCAACTGATTTCTGTACATTGATTTTGTATCCTGCAACTTTGCTGAATTAATGTATCAGTTCTAGCAGACTTTTGGTGGAGTCTGTCAGGTTTCCCATGTATAGTATCATACCATAATTTTATGATTATTAATTATAATTAATATTAATTATAATTAATAATTATTAATGCTATAATTTTTTCTTCTAATTCATCTATTCTCTACTCTGCCTCTTCAATCTGTGCTATGGCTGCCTCCATTTTATTTTGCACCTCATTTGTAGCATTTTTTAGCTCCTCATGACTATTTCTTAGCCCCTTGATCTCTGTAGCAATAGATTCTCTGCTCTCCTCTCTGCTTTTTCAATCCCAGCAATTAATTTTATGACTATTATTCTAAATTCTTGTTCCATTATATTGCTTAAATCGTTTTTGATGAATTCATTAGCTGTCGCTACTTTCTGGAGCTTCTTTTGAGAATTATTCCGTTTTGTCATTTTGGTTAGTCCCTGTGGTGGCTCCAAACTGCAGGGCACTTCCCCTGTGCTGTCTGGAGTAACTTGTGTTGGTGGGCAGGGCCACAGTCAGACCTGATGTCTGCCCCAGCCCACTGCTGGGGCCACAGTCAGACTGGTGTGTACCTTCCCTTCCCCTCTCCCAGGGGCAGGACTCACTGTGGAGTGGTGTGGCCCCTGCCTGTGCTACTTGCACACTGCCAGGCTTGTGGTGCTGCTTTGATGGGATCTGGCCAAGGGCATATTAGCTGGGGCGGATCCACAAGGTGCACAGGGGCGGGAGGGGCAGGCTTAGCTACATTGCTGTCGGTGGTCCCCTGCGGGAGGGGGCCTGCAGCACTGGGAGGGAGGCAGGCCCATCGGAGGGACGGATACACAGAAGCACAGTGCTGGCATTTGCGGGGTGCAGGCAAGTTTGGTGACGGGAACTGGTTCCCTTTGGAATTTTGGCTGGGGGATGGGTGAGGGAAATGGCACTTGACAGTGCCTTTGTTCCCCCACGGAACTGAGCTCTGTCTTCCCGGGCTCAACAACTGGGAAAGAGAGAATCTTAAGCAGGATCTATGCCCAGCAAGGAGTCCAACTTGGGAATTGATCTCAAAATCAAAAGTCAGATCCTTAACCAACTGAGCTACCCAGGTTCCCCTCATTTTTAAATTATGTTTGTGTTGTTCAAATGTTATTTTGCTTTATGCCTGGTATTTTATGTTTCCTTTGCAATAGACTACTATTCTTTAAATATGCCTTTGTCTGTACTATACCATGGTGACAATTTGGGAAATTACACTGGAATTAGGAAGTTCAAAGTATTTTTTAGAAATCTGTCCCATGGGGTGCCTGGGTGGCTCAATTGGTTAAGTGATCCACTTCAGCTCAGGTCATGATCTCACATGGGTTCAAGCCCCGTATTGGGCTCTGTGCTGACAGCTCAGAGCCTGGAGCCTGCTTCCGATTCTGTGTCCCCTCTCTCTCTGCCCCTCCCCCACTGTCCTCTGTCTGTCTCTCAAAGGTGAATAAATGTTAAAAAAAAATTAAAAAAAAAGAAATCTGTCCTATGCAACCAAATAGTTTGATGTTACTACTTTCTAATATGCTACTACTACATTAAAATTTAATTGAATAAAAAAATTGAAAAAAATAATAAATTGTGTCAGGTTTTGTCATGAGATTTTTCATTTGACTGTTAGGAAATGACTTCGGAAAGTGATTGATCCACTTACCCTCTCTCTTTTTAAAATTATTTTTTATTTTTAAATTATTTTTATTGTTTTTAATTTTTATTTGAGAGAGAGAGAGAGCAAGTGGGGGGGGAGAGAAAAGGGAGGGGAGGAGAAAGAACGAGAATCTTAAGCAGGCTACACACTCAGTGTGTAGCCTGATACCATGATCCTGGGATCATGACCTGAGTCGAAATCCAAAGCTGTATGTTCAACCGATTCAGCCACCAGGCACATCACCCTCTCTCTTCACATAGAACAGCTTCTCAACGTTGTGGTTTAACCCAGGAATCAAGGATTGCAATTGTTCTGGATTTCAGATATAAGGGGCACTAAAACGAAGAGCAGTACTTCTGTGAATATCCAGCCATTCTGCAAGTGTTCTCTCTGCCTTCAAAACTGATTCAGGAGTGAGAGTCATGGGTACATTTTGGTTGGGAGCAGGACAGGAGACAGGAGAGAAACAATACTTCTTATTCCTTCCATCTCTGTCTCATCCCTGTGTCCACATACTTGCTTCTGCTGAGAACTTGCAGCTTGTGACAGTTGCTCACACTTGGACCTTGAAGACTAAGGCTAAAGGATTCTGTTGGGCATTCCAGAATAGATCCTATTAGCCTTTATGTCCTATAAGAAATTCCCTTTCAGCAAAAATATCTCCTGCTGAAGACCAAGATATCGTATTATACTGGGAAAAGCATTTGATTAGGAGTCAAAATCTAGGTATTAGTCTCAAACCTTTTAATGCTAATCTAATGCTTGAGATACTTTTTAAGCTTACACTAGCAACAGGCATTTTGAATGCTGTGAGTGTCATTTATGGGTACGAGAGGGAGACAGCCAAAAATCTCCCATCTTCCAGTTTTTAAAATATTAATGAAAAAGGCTAGAATTAAATTATTTATTTGATACGAATTGGTCTGCTCACATAGATGTAATTACCTCATCAATTCCTCTCCTCAGCTTGGTTTGCCATGGCGCTTTTAGTCATCTATGACAAGGCAGCCTGGTCCTACTCCTGGGTCCAGAAAACTGAACCACAGGGCCAGGCAGAACCACCTGTTTTCATTCGTGTCTTGTATTACAATTTAAAGTACTATAAAATGAAGAAAGCTAAACTCATATTCTATTGTAATTAAGAGAAAAAAATCTAATGGAAATATTTTGATGATTAGTGTCTGATGTTACTGTATTAATATTGTATTTCTTTAATCTTGGCTGGTAGTACCCAAGAAAAAATTAGGAAATAGTTGCTGTTACTTACTAGGTAAAGAACTCAACTTGAGATCACAAACATGATGCCATGTCAGATCATTGTATTTTGACTCATATATCTCGCCATTAAGCCCTCAGATGGCAGTCCCATCCCAGCATATAGCAACCACAGTTTGAGGATTGATGATAATGAACCATCATAGAAGATTTCAAAAAAACCAGAAAATATTCTTCTGTGATAGAAAAGGGCAAGAAATAAAAAACTGTTTTTCTAAAATAAAAATCAATAAACACAAGTGGCAGGTAGAAATGAAGACTACATTTTTTCTAAGTTTGGGTGATATGAATGTAACAATCAGTGAGAGTTCTATTTCTTCCTCTTTTAAAAAAATACAGAGGGGTGCCTGGGTGGCTCAGTTGGTTGAGCGTCCGAATTCGGCTCAGGTCATGATCTCGCACTCTATGAGTTCAAGCCCCGCATCGGGCTCTGTGCTGACAGCTCAGAGCCTGGAGCCTACTTCAGATTCTGTGTCCCTCTCTTGCTCTGCGCTCACCTGCTCCTGCTCTGTCTCTCTCTCTCTCTTAAGAGTAAGTAAGACACGGGGCGCCTGGGTGGCTCAGTCAGTTAAGCAGCCGACTTCGCCTCAGGTCATGATCTCACGGTCCATGAGTTCGAGCCCCGCGTCGGGCTCTGTGCTGACAGCTCAGAGCCTGGAGCCTGTTTCAGATTCTGTGTCTCCCTCTCTCTGACCCTCCCCTGTTCATGCTCTGTCTCTCCCTGTCTCAAAAATAAATAAAACATTAAAAAAAAAAAGAATAAGTAAGACATTAAAAAAATTAAGATAAAAAATACAGAATACTTTACAAATTTACATTTCATCCTTGCACAGGAGTCATGCTAATCCTCTTTGTATTGTTCTAATTTTAGTATATGTGTTGCCAAAGCAGACACAGTAGGACCATTATTTAAACTCAATGCCTGGCATAGAATGAGCCATCAGTGGGGTTGCCTGGGTGGCTCAGTTGGTTGAGCATCCAACTTCGGCTCAGGTCATGATCTTGCTGTCCATGAGTTCAAGCCCCGCGTCAGGCTCTGTGCTGACAGCTTAGAGCCTGGAGCCTGTTTCAGAGTCTGTGTCTCCTTCTCTCTCTGCCCCTCCCCTACTCATGCGCTCTCTCTCTTTCTCTCTCTCTGCAAAAATAAATTAACTTCAAAAAATTTTGAAGAATGAGCCATCAGTAAATGCATTTTTAATGAATAAAAATGGTTGATATATTTACTTTTCTTAAGCATATTCTCATCAACCTTATAATACGTGAATTAGCAAATTTTCCTTCTCTTGATTTTATTTTTAATTTTGGTTACAAGATGTTATAGGTAAGCTGATCCTTAAAAAAAAAACTGTCACAAGAAAAATAATGGAAAGAGAAGATTGAAGTCCATTTCCAAGCCCCGAGTGAAGGAACTATTAGGTTATAGGAGGATGATGGGTTCAAAGACAGACATCCTCCTTATTTTTCCCTTTCTTTCTTCTCTCCTGTGTGACTAGCCCCCAAATTGAGGAAATTTCTATGTGTAAAAGGAAGTTAATCATTTATGGATTAACATATCTGTAAAACTGCGGGTTTAGCAGATCTAAGTTTTGCTAAATCAGGCCACATGTAAGCCATTAAATGTTGGCCACAAACTTACAGCCAAGTGAGAAATGGAGGCTAGTAGAAACAATTTAAGTGAAGGTAAGTGAAGGGCTTTTGCCCTAGTAGACAGACAGAGTGGGGGGTGGTGGTGAACAGATTTGAAGCAACCTTTGTCTTGGATTGTGGAAATAGGGAAGATATTCATGCTTACGGGGAATTTCACTTGGCATCTGGCCATTGTTATTTTGGGCCCAATCGTGCTAGACTTTTCAATCAGAGTGAGTAACTTCCCTGTAGAATTGAATACCTGTAAAACAATCACAACTACTTGTCTGCTGGATATACACTAGAGGAAGACAGGCCAATCTACTTTAAGAATCTAACAAAGACTTCTGTCACCTTTCTTCCTTCACAGTTTGAGTTTGCAGGTTTCTACCTGTCTACATGTATAATAAGGCAGAGGAAAATAGCTCAAGTTCTTAAAAAGTGAGCGAGATAGCTTGAATGCAATGCTAACTTTATTTGAATATTTATTCTCAACTAAATAGCTCCCTTTGGTGATCTTTCTTCCAAGTAAAATACTTGACAGCAAAGAAAGTCTTCCAGTTCCAACATGTTTACCTGTTCACTTTTGTGTTAGAGCCTGTGGTTTGCCCTGATGCAATGAACAAAGGGGTTCAGAGAATAAGAGATATTCTTGGGAAAAGACAAGTATGAAAAGTGCTATTTATTTTAAAAGGGCAGGTGGAGGTTATGTATCTTGTGTATTTGAGAGAGGCCCATCAATTCAATATGCAGAAGAAACATTATTCTTTAGGATTACTATTCACAAAGCAAATGAAAATATCATCATTTCAAAGTTTAGCATTTTGGTAATTAAAACTTCTTTAAGTAAATGAGTTTTTCTTAAGAAAGAGAGAAAGAAAAAAGAAAGAGAGAGGAAGGAAGGAAGGAAGGAAGGAAGGAAGGAAGGAAGGAAGGAAGAGAGAAAGAAAGAAATCTAATAATGACATCCATATCTCTTTGGTTCATTTACATGTATAATGTGAATCACCATCTATTTAACTCTAGTGGGACCCAGGTACACTAGAGACTTTTACATCTGATTTTCTCTGATCTATTTCCTCTTAAAGTATTTATCAAGATACACTGGCTTGTTAGTTAATCTTCCTCTTTTTCCTCTATGCCTCAGAGTGGGATTCTCAAACGCACGTACTAACTGCATTGGAATAACCTGTACAATTTAATTTCAAAGCAGATTCCTGGGCCTTGGTCCAGGTGTCCTGAATCAGACTTTCTGGGTTCAAGGCCCAGTATTTTGTATTTTTAATAAATTCACCAGGTGATGCACACTAGAATTTCCGAACTCTGTTATAGCGGGGAAAACTTACCTTCCAGGGAGTGGCAGCTTTAACTTGAAAGTGGGACATGGAAAACAACTCAGAGATTTCTAACCAAATGAGTACAATCATGCTTCAGGTAAAAGTTTTGCAAACTTACATACTAAAAATACATATCTCCAATCGTATTTCTAATTTTTTTTTTCAATGTTTATTTATTTTTTGGGACAGAGAGAGACAGAGCATGAACGGGGGAGGGGCAGAGAGAGAGGGAGACACAGAATCGGAAACAGGCTCCAGGCTCTGAGCCATCAGCCCAGAGCCCGACGCGGGGCTCGAACTCCCGGACCGTGAGATCGTGACCTGGCTGAAGTCGGACGCTTAACCGACTGCGCCACCCAGGCGCCCCTCTCCAATCGTATTTCAAGGGAAATTATCATACTAGGAATTTTCAACAGGATAATTTGAACTGGGATACATATATATTCAGGTATGTGCTTAACATAGGAATGCATCATTTTCCTTATGGGAAGTTTAAGAGTGACATAATATTACATCATTGCGTGAGTGGCCATAAAGACCTGTATTCCTGTAAATGGGCATCACAGGAGACTTTTCTGTGCCACTGTGCCATGGAAACACAGGACTCAGCAAGGCCCTGATCCTATGACCATTAAAAACAGTCACTCATATGTGACAACTAACAGAACTTGATAATAACACTTCAGTAGCTTGATATGGCACTCTCCAAACTTTGGTTAATGACTTAATATGTAATCAAGTGTCTTTCAAAAACGTCTACCAAGGCAGGAAAGGTAAAACAGGTCGTACAAAGAGACAAACACCAGCAATGAGAGAGATTACAACCTGCTCCTCTGTGCTCACAGCAAAAGCTATCGTTCTCTCCCCAGTTCCATGTTATGATCATTCATAGATCTTTTTTTTTTTTTTATATAAACATTCACATCTATAACTAAGCCTCACCCAGGAACTTCAGATTTAATTAAACTGTGGTGGAATAACAAGGAGAACTGGAAAGGAAGATCTTCAGTCCTGGAAGGCTGAAGAAACTGTGAAGGGAGCCGTCATCAGAACAGAGATTTTAACATTTTCCTGAACGAGGATGACTGGTGTTTGTTGATGTGGAATGGAGGAAGCTGAAGCCTGAAATGTGAGGGGAAAGCCTTAGAGAATGAAACCCGTTGGCTGTGCACAGCACTGGAGAGGTGTGGCTCTCAGAATCACAGGGACAATGAAGAGTCAGAGTAAAACAGGGGGCATGGAATGAAGGACTAATGGAAGTACAAAATATGGACTACCTGGCCACTTCCTTCCCTCCCCCTAAACACAGCACTCCTGGCAGTCAGACATATACTCTTTGAACGAACCAACAAATGGAAAAAGGAGGAGGATCTTTTCTCATGGTATTGAATGAGCAATCTAAGAAGAACCAGGACAGCCAAGAAAGGCACTGGAGCAAATGCATCTGTTCTGTCAGGGTAGAGTCCCCTAGTGTGAGAGCTGGCTCCCTGACCACTCACCCTACAGTGCAGCTGGCTGACTGACAAGCCCTGCCTACCCTCAGAAAGCTTACAAACTGACTTCAGTGGCCTGTGCTTAAATATACATGAAAAACAAGGGACACCAAACATGAGAAAATACTGCAACAACAACACACAAATCAAAATCAAAATTAACAACAGAAAAAAAGTGATCCTGAAGGAAAGAGAGTTAATTCAGAATGTAGAAAAAAATCTTTCTTAATTTTTTTATTATTTTTTTTATTTTAGAGAGAGAATGTAAGCAGGAGAGAGGGATGGGGGAGAGGGAGGGAGGTAGAAAGAGAGAGAGAGAGGGAGAGAGAGAAAAATCTCAACCAGGTTCCATGTCCAATGCAAAGCCCAACTTGGGGCTCAATCCTATAATCCTGAGATCATGACCTGAGTCAAAATCAAGAGTTAGATATTCAACCGACTGAGCCATCCAGGCACCCCTAGAGAAAAACAAATCTTTCTAATTAATGTTAGAAAGATCAGAGAAGATCCTGCATCCATAAAACAAAGAAACAAAAAAAGATACAATGAGGAAAGAAAAGTTAGAGAACAAAAAGAGCTCTAGATGCTTACAAAAATATGTTTTTTGAAATTAAAATAAGAAAAGGAAAAAAATTGCAAGAGTTGAGACTGTTGAGTAAATCCAGAATAAAAATCAAAGTTAAAAAGATTTTAAAAGTGAGAGAAATGTTGTAAGACATATATTAACAGATATAATAATTCAGAAGTCCAATATCCTATTCATAGGAATTTTAGAAATAGACCAGAGAAGACAGAGAGAAGGAAATGAAAAAGAAAGAGAGAGTTCATTCCTAGAATGGAAGACAAAAGTCCCCAGACTAAAAAAGACCAGTTCATGAAATATTAGAGCCCACTCTAATTGTCATATTTTCATATCATTTCAGAATACCATGGAGAAAGATTATCCTATTAGGTTCCAAGAAGAAGAACCAGGACATCAATGAATGACAAGTGTAGTTTGGCACTGGTCATCCAATCCACAGTTTTGAATGCTAGAAGGTAATGGAACAATGCCTTCAAAGCTTTGAGTAGAAATTACTGACAACTTAGAATCCTAAAATCAGTTAAACCAACTGTCCCAAGAAGGACACACTTCTAAGACCATCAAAAATGTTATTTCCCTGAAAGTTACTTTCTGCCGCCATTTCTTAGGATATTATTTGAGGATACATTATGGCACAGCAAGACAGTAAATTAAGGAGGAAAATGTGAAATTTGCAAACAAATGATTCAGTCCAAAAGAGGATTGATTGTGCAGTGATCCATCAGTGGAGGATAATGAAAGACTTGGGGAAAGGTGTCAAAGAAAAAAGGAGATTCAATACTACTCTTGAGATATTAAAAGATTTTATAAGACAGAAAAGGCAGGCAATGTAAGAAAAAAAAAAGAAAAGCAATTAGAAAACAAATAAACCAGATAAAAAACTAAGTGTAATCATAATACTCATTACTTGACACTGCAATGGATACTGTTTATGTTGTCATTAGAATATAAATAATGGTTAATGACTTTCAACTTTAAGAGACAACCTAAAGAGATAGTATTATCCAATATTTTAGAAAACAGACTCTAAAATTCTTACTGGCCATATGAATCCAGAAATTTACTTAATTTCTATGTTACTCAATTTCCTTTCTGTAAGATAGAAATAATAGTCGAACACCTGGGTGGCTCAGCTGATTGAGTGTCTGACTTTGGTTCGGGTCACGATCTCAGGGTTTGTGGGTTTGAGCCCCACATAGAGCTTTGTGCTGGCAACGAGAAGCCTGGTTGGGATTCTCTGTCTCCCTCTTTCTCTGCCCCTCCCCTGCTCTTGCTCTCTCCCTCATTCTGTGTCAAAAATAAATAAATAGTAAGTTAAAAAAGACAAACAATAGTTATCTATTGTATAGTCTTATTGAGAGGCTTAAGTTACTTTACACAAAGTAACTTAGTACTTAGTGCTTTTGACACATAGTAAGTCCTCTTTAGGAGGTAGTTAAAACAACAAACAACATATAAAAAGTAGAAGTATTTACTGACAGAAAAAAAAGGAATGTTATGAAATTTGACAATATAAATGTATAAGTACAGACAGTTGAACATGAGGAAGAAGAGAGAAGTGGAATCGAGATGCTGTTTATAGTTGATAGAAACAAAAATAAATAACGAAGACAACAAAAAACAAAACTTAGCAAGATCACTGTGTAAGTGGGTTAAGTCATAATCCATCATAATGAGAAACTAATAATAGATTATGACTATAATTAATTATAAAGCTAGCATGTAAGCTTATAACAGAGAGGAGGAAACAGAAGAACAAAAAGAAATAAAAGTGTTTTCTTTAAGAATCATGGAAGGTAAATAGCTTTACCTTTAATTGTCTTATAATTTTCCTTGTCAGTTTTACCTCAGTAAAACTAAAAAACAAAAAAATGATGGTAAGGAGGGGTTCACAGTTGATGGTGGGAACTGCAGATTTAAAAAAATAAAATAAGATTAGTGCTAGGATATCCAGAATTCTTGCTAGGAATTTCAGGAAACTCCGAGAATTTAGAAAATATGAAAATCATAGGAAAAGAATGCCAATTTCTAGACAAAGTCTGATCACTTAAAAATAATCTAGTAATTGGCCATAAGAGATAAGAATAATGTTTAATTTCATTAATAAAGTCAAACAAAAATCACAGTATATCTGAACAAGTAAGGCTTAATGTCAATCACTCATTTACTTCTCCACCCCTTGAAAGCATCAAGCATAGTTTGGGGAGCTACTGACTTCAAGCTCTTTGGGACAGTTTGCTGTCTAGTCTTCTCCTCTCTGCTGTTCTGTTTTTTTTTTTTTTTTTTTCCAGGCTGCCCTGTGAAGATTTCTACACCATTAGATTTCCTTTCCTGTGTTCCCAAAGGATGAGCACATTTGTAGTCAGTCCTGGAAACCTCATCTTTATCCTGAATCTCTGCTCAGAAGCCCCCAGAGATGGATTATGCTGATACTTTATTTTATTAAGAGAACTGTAATACATGAAATAGCAATGCTTGCTTTGGTGAATTTCATCAGTGCTTCTTAATCTGAACCTTGCGGAGCATGAATTTTTTTGGCTATTTGATTTCTTTTATTCTTTGGTCAGGATCTAGGACCTTAAAATTCACCGTCTTATTCAGTTGTTTGTCTAGATTAGAGGTATCAATGATGACAACACTTCTATCTGCCAAAGCTGACCAGAGTTTCTTCTATCTGCCAAAGCTGACCAGAAGCTGACCACTTCTATCTGCCAAAACTGGAAGAAAACTCTACCCTGTCAGCCTTAGCTGGATGCCTAGGAAACTTTTCTTCATATACACACAGATACACATATTTCAAGAGGTTGGTTAGGTGTTGCCTGTGAAAATCCCATTCTTCAAAATGGTACAGAAAGTTTCATATGAAATGTCTAGATTTAATGAAAGCTAAGAATATAAAATAATAGGTATTTTTATAAGTAATCTCATCAGTGGCTTATGGCTCCAACTTCATAATTTTAGAGTTACATTAGCTCTCCTCCATCTTCTCTTTCCTTTCCTTCTATCACATGTGATTTAGCTGATCTTCATGCTTAGAGGATACATGTGATGTCAATAGAAGACTTTAAAGGAGTATAGTAGGAACTATTTTCTCCTGATGACTGTTCACTACCAGAATCAAGGCTGGTAGTTTTTATGCTGGGGGTCAGGAGCTGAGAACTCAGGACGGAGGAAATAGTCACAGGGGCTGCCACTAGCAACTTCAGAATGAAAGAATAGCAAAGAAGACAATGTGGCTGAAGTTCAACAGGGTAGAGAGTCCCCAGAAGTGAGATCAGACAGGTGAATGAGATGGTGAGGTAGAGGGTGGATTTTGTAGGGCTGGGAAGGCTTTGAAGGGCCTTTACTTTGGAAGAAATGGAATGTTATTGGAAAGTTTAAGCAGAAGAATATCAGGTTTTTACAGTATCACTCTGGCTGCTCTTTTGAAGATAGACTATTTGGAGAAAGAGTGCAACGGGAAGGCCACAGTAAGGCTACTGCAACAAGCCACGCCATAGATGATGGTTGCTTGGACGAGAAAGGTGGTAATGAAAGAAGTGAGAATTGATTGGATTCTAAATATATTTTCAAGATGAAACCAATAAAATACACAAATCATTTGAATGTTAGGAAATAAGAGAAAGATAGGAGTCAGGGTGACTACAAGATCATGGCCTGAACAACTGAAAATATGGAGTTGCCATTTACTGAGATGGATATGTCTTTAGGTACACCAGATTGGTGGAGGAAGATCAAGGGTTCAGTGTAAGAAATATCAAATTTGAGAAATCTGTTACAAATACAAATGGCAAGTTGATAGGAGCGGTCAAGAAACGAACTTCTAAGTTTTAAAAATTTATGCCAATAATTGAGTTCACACAAACTAAGTATCCCAGGATAAACTGATAGCTTGATGATAATCTTGGATCCTTCATATAAAAATGCTATGGCAGATATTCTATTTTTTGGGTGTTATTTTTATTGAGTAACAATTATGAACATTCCTAAAAGATCCCCAAAAGAAAGCATAGCAGAGAAGTTTGAAGATAAAAATCTTTTACCCTTATTCCCAAAATTGACACCACTGAGCCCCAAAAGCCCGAGGGCCCTTACTATCAGATCATCCATTGTTATAATAAAGCATGTCATGTCAAATTTAGCAGGCATTTTCACAAAGCATATTTTACACTTGACTTGCCCGTAAGCATTTAGATATTTATTTCTCCCTGAAGCCACCTGTAAAGTTAGATTAGATAATTCTTAAGAGTTTGATTTTGCTCAGGTGTGCTGACAAGCACAAACAATAAATCCTTGGGAAATATCCAGAATTTAGCTGCCCTTTGTCGGTGCAAGTTGAATGAACCAAAAAAAAAAAAAAAAAAAAAAAAAAAAAAGTAATAATAAGTAAATAAAAGACAATTTAATTTATTCATTTATCTCTTTACTGAAATTTTTGTAGCCAGTTTATGTGATTTGGAGTTGTCCTTATTAATTATCTCTCTAATCTAAGGCAAATCCATAGTGGAGACTACATAGATAAAGTATTGCCAAATTGCCCTCTGGTGGGAAACGTTCCTCTGTCTATCAAGACAGACTCTCTATGCAGTATGCATTAAAAGATGGATGTTGGAAAAAGGAAAACAAGAACAGTGTGCAGAGATAAGTGGTTTGTTCAGTTTTTAGTAGTGCATTTTGCTTTAAGTCCATCCAAATAAGGTTAAAACGGGAAGAAAAAAAATAGTCTCAGTCAAGGCCAAGGTGACTTTGGCTTCTTTTTATTTATGTTTTTAATGACTAATCATTTGTTAAATGTATCCATTGACTGTCAAAAATTCCACTCTTTCTATTCATTTATAATCAGAGGAAACTTCTGGGAGATTTTTAAAGTTTTCCTTTATCCAGTAATGGGATGAGCCATGGGCTACACAATGCTTACATAACCTTTGAAGTCAAAAAATAAAAATACAAATGAAGTCAAATGGCAGTTTTACGAGATCTGCTGTGTGAGTCTCAGGATGCTTCAATTCCATGACTGAAATTACAGTTTATTTTCGGCACTGACTCTGTGGAAGATTTGTTTTATTTTTGGCATATGACACATAATCAAAGGAGTTTGAATGTGTTTCTTTTTAAGCCACTTCAAACTTCTTTGTGGATCCAGGATCAGCCAATCAACGATCAAGTACATGAAGGAAAAAGTTGAATTTTATGGTATAACTTATCCCATAATACCAAAAAAATCTTAATTATCATTAAGTACACACAAATAAGCCTATTTTTACACATGCTTGAAAGGGGAAAAATCCAATCTTGGGAAGTGGGGCAGTGACAAATAAACGTAGATCAGTTCACTCACTCAAATACAGATAAGGAATATCCTTGTACCCATACAGCTATACCACATTTCTCTAATGGACATGTACTGGTTCCTTTCTGTGGATGCCAAGCATCCTTGTTCCTCCCCTTCCTTTGGGACTTCTTCCTCCTCCCCTCTTTCTCTCCCCAGTCCTACCTGTGGTTCCCATGGAAACCATCAAGTTCTTGCAAGGCATTACTATAGATTAGTCCAGGGGTGGGCACCTCCCCCAGCTAAGCCATGCAAAGCTTTTCCATAAGCAGCTTTAACCACCACGTAAAGAAGAGATTCAGTACCTCTCTGGTACATAGAAACCACAAAATGGGAAATGGTATCAGTGGTAAGTCTATAGTGAAAGAGAATGAAGCCAACTCCCTGAGAAGAGCAAAGGTGAGTCATGGGTAGGAGAAGAGGAAAGGAGAGAGAGGGAGGGAGGGAGGGAGGGGGGGGAGAGAGAGAGAGAGAGAGAGAGAGAGGTCAAGGTTTCCTGCTGACTTAAGGCCCAGATGCATTCATAACTTTTCTGCTTCTTCAATCTTTAGTTTTCATAAATCAATAAATTGCCTTCCCTGCCTCGGTTGCCTGAGTTAGTTGAAGTGGATTTTCTGTTAGTTGCCACCAAAAAAACAAACAAACAAACAAACAAACAAACAAAAAAAGACCTTCCCAGCCCTCCAAATAAATAAATAAATAAATAAATAAATAAATAAATAAAACAAAAACAACAATTAAAACTACCATAATTTACGTATAGCTGTGCATAATTTAGATTCAGTAATTATAACTCTACGCAAGACTTCTGAAAGGCAAATTGACTTCAGCTCCCAGGAGTCCCTGAGATTTAAGTATAGAAGTCACAAAATCAGGATGAGCTTAGAGCAACCCAAAAAGTTGACAAAAGCTGGTGTTCTCCTGTTCAAGGGTACACAGTAACACACCCATGTAGAGGAACAGAGGTGAACAATTCAGCTGTAGACTCTTCTTTCAAAGTAAGTTTATATTTGGCTCATGCAGAGAATAAATGAACTAAAATTGATATTCTCTACAGCTCTGAACCAATCAGCTTTCTAGGTTGCTCCTTAAACTAAAAAGAGAATATGGGGCGCCTGGGTGGCACAGTCGGTTAAGCGTCCGACTTCAGCCAGGTCACGATCTCGCGGTCCGTGAGTTCGAGCCCCGCGTTCCAGCCCCGCGTCAGGCTCTGGGCTGATGGCTCAGAGCCTGGAGCCTGTTTCCAATTCTGTGTCTCCCTCTCTCTCTACCCCTCCCCCGTTCATGCTCTGTCTCTCTCTGTCCCAAAAATAAATAAACGTTGAAAAAAAATTAAAAAAAAAAAAACTAAAAAGAGAATAAAATCTCTTCTGGAAGAGGTGAAGGGCAAGCAGATGAACTAGTCCAGTGTGGAAAAGCTATAGACATTATGAGTCCAACCCTCTGCCTGACCCAAGCTATCCTCTTTTTATATGACTTGACTTGAAGAATGTGCAGCTCCAAAATGGAGAGGAATTTTCTCCAATTATCAATCTGAGGAGAGTTCCTTGGGGGAGTTTACATACTCTTTATCTGCTTTGCAGAGGAAAACAAAAACATACTCTCGAAACCCTTCAAAATTCAAGTAAGAGCAAGGATGAAGTGGGGAAGCAAATTCTGGCTACAAACCACCAAACCCATAATTTTACACTCTACAAGCATCTAAATACACGAAATCATGCAGTATAAACACTGTTGATAAAGGACTACCACACAGTGTTTAATACCCCTACAGGGAAATAAAAAGACAGCATAAATATGTTTTGTTTTGTTTTGTTTTGTTGTTTCTACAAAAGACACATTCTCTATAGTTTCAGAAAAATTATTATTTTTAAAGAAACTAAGTGATGTTTCTCTTATTTCCCATTTAAAGTAAGTATCGTAAACAAGAGCATGGATTTAGGGGGCTAAAGATGTTTATGAATCAAGAGTGTCCATAATTCCCAGTAAAGAGCTTAGTCTGTGGAACTTTCTAAAGCTTTAAGGTAGGAAGCAATCAGTATCAACAGCGTGTTGATATAAAGAAAGCTGTGTCCAACACTAATCTGGCAGGTAGGTTTGCCTGCAGAGTTCTCTTTTCATTTATTCAAGCCCATAAAGCATATTTTCATTCATCAGACACTATGGTGACAATTCTTGGTTCAGAAAGATGGTCAGTCAAAAGTAGTGACTTTCCTGTTAGAGACTAGTAATCTCTGGCATTTCTAACAGCAGTACTTGGAACAGCAGCTCTGGAGACTCAGACGATGGAAATTCAGGCAGTGTGCCTCTCAGAAACTCATGGCTTCTGGCCAGCATTACCCAGCCCAGCAACTTCACTGTACTTGTAATGTGCTTTAGCTCTTTCTTTGCCACTACTGTCTGCCATTCCTTCCCCCACCCCTCAAGTTCTTCTTTCTCCCTTTAGTCTTCCAGGTCCTTATGGTTGCTCCTTTTCTCCCTTCTTTGTGTCTTTTAGCTTCTTTTCCCATTTCCAACTGCTCATTCCCTCTGCAAATGTACCTCATTTTCAGTCTTTTTAAGAGAGATCTTCTGGTTCAGCTAATTGGTATTAACCTTAGTGGGGAGGGCTTTTACACTAGCCCACCTCACTGGTTATCTGCCAAGTACAGATCATCTCTTTCTGATTTAGAAACACTCTTGGTCTAAGTAGTGATGCCTTGGGTGGCAGGGTCATGTTGTCAATTTTCTTTTTCTTTCTTTCTTTTGTTTTTGTTTGTTCTTTCTTCTCTTCCTTCCTTCTTTCCTTTCCTTTTTTTTTTTTTTTTTTTTTTTTGAGAAAGAGAAAATACACACGAGTGAGGGAGAGGGGCAAAGGGAGAGAGCAAGAATCTTAAGTAGGCTCCGTACTCAGCATGGAACCTGACACAGGGCTCGATCCCATGACACTAAGGTCAGGACCTGAGTTGAAACCAAGAATGGGACACTCAACGAACTGAGCCACCCAGGCACCCCAATGTGGTCAATTTTCTTAAGGGATTTGTGGCATAGGGTCACTTAGAGCCATATAAGCTCATACTGCGTTGTCAATCCCTCCACCACAGCTGCTATGGGAATTATGTAAAAACACACAGGAATTTCATAGCATCTGAAGTCTCAGAAAGGAAGTAAAAGAAGAAAGTGTAAAAAGCTACAATAGCTAGGGAAGGGTAACACTCACAGGTCTAGTCGTTCCAATCTTTAAAAAAAGAAGAAAAATTCCCGGTTCCCCATCCTCCATGCTTTCCAACTACTGCCCTATTTCCCTTCCATAGCCTTGTAAGAATCACCTGCACTCATGTGTCTTTTAGCCTATTTTTTATTTATTCTTCAACTTACCCAGTTTGCCTTTCATTCCCATCCCCATTCAACCACAGTTATTCTTGCTACAGTCACTAGCTCCCTCCATACTGTTACATGCAACGAACACTTTGAGTTCTCTTATTACATGATTACTTTAAGAAAAAATTATCCCAAATTTGGAAATAGATAAAAGAGATTATGAGGCCTATCCTATTTCTACATACAGGGACCAAGAAGTTTCTGGGAAAGAACTCATCACCAAGAAAATGAAAATAATGTACTAATGAACTGATATTGGAAGGGAGAGATGAGTCTGAACACAATTTGTCACCGAGGTTATGCCCTGGCCTATTTCCTAGAGACTCACGATTGAGTTTGTGGATGATACAATTTTAATGAAAGAACAAGTAAAAGTAAAAAAAAAAAAAAAAAAAAAAGCCGTTTTCCCTTAGATCTCTCTGGGGTGTGAAGAGTGCAAAGAACCAGGCTCATGAGCACCAGGAATGGTACTGATGGCAGGGACATCATCACTGGTGATGAAAGTAGCAGCACCAGGCAAGCAGAGTTTGCTGCAGCTGTCACTGGATGCCATGCCCTGGATATTGAGCAGAGTTACACTTGATGTAGATCTAGCAATGTCTTTCTCTGCAGGGGGAATTTCATTCCGGTAGGCGGTGTCAGCAGCAGAAGCAGCTACAGTGGTGTTTTTGGCGGGAGGCACAGCTGCCACTCTTGGCATCAGCTACAGCCAGGGTCTTTACCACAGCATTCCAGACAAAAGAGGGATGGAATTCAGGCATGCCATGGCAATTGAGAGGCTTACTTCTCAGAGCACATGGGAGAACCCTCTGGGAACTCCAAACTCTATTGGTGAAAAATCTTGAGGAAGGAACCCGTTCCTTCTGAACACAAAAGGATGAACCTTTAAAATTCTATTCAGCTACCGATGTTGATGTCCTATCCCTTGGCTGGAATGATTTGGGAAGCAAAGGTCACATACATACCATACTCACCAGCACCTACACCTTCTTGGCTAGAATCACTCACTCACATGTGTGAGTGGTAAAGGCCAAGAAATCTTCACTGCCAACATGTGCTACTTTGAGCTGCATTATGTGACACTCGGTTATTTCAATGACCAATGTCAAGCCCAGTATTTGTGACAGTACAAGGACTGACCTCTTTAGTAAGCATGAATAAAAATCTAAAACTTTCCCATACTAAACAAGCCATTCCAGTCTGAAGGCCTGCCATATGCGTGACACCCTTCTGAGAAAAGCAGCTGCAAGGGGATTCCCTGGGCAGAGAGACGCATGCTTTCTGCCAGGTGACCCTGCCCTGGTCACAGTTAACTGGGCCAGGGCCTGATGCCTGATACAAAGAATACTACAAAAGCTTTTCAGTAAAGATAGTGACAGGCTGAACTAATCAGATTCTCTTGGTGAGTTTGAATGCCAGATATCCAGAGAGCTTTGGCAGAGCAAAGTGGCATGGGATGAGGGAGACAGAGAAAGAAGGCAACGGAGAGATGCCATGTGCCAAGAGAAAGAAGATGCCCAGAAGCAGAGAGAGTAGTAGCAGAGGCGTTAGAAGTGGTTAAATGGTCTCAGAAAAAGTGAAAGCAATGCTAACTTGAGTCCTACTAGGAGGACACAGGAGAGTCGAAAGCATTGTATTCTGAATGCCATTTTAGATCTTGTTCTAGTTTCTTGAGGCCTGAATGGGCACCTGATATTTGTAAAAATGAAATAATTTATTAGTTGAATATAAATGAGTAAAACAATGGTAAAGTCAAGAGAGAAATCAAAGTATTTGAAAGGTAGATTATTCAATATGCAAATGAATTCGCAGAAAATGCACACCTTTGTTTGCTTCCTAGCTTTGCTTGTGCAGCAAAATACTCATAGGCGGGACAGAAAACCCACACTTCAAAATGTGTCATATATACCAATGTAAAGCTCTTTTGTTATTTTTACTGTCATTCTTATTTCAGTGGACATCCTTATGTTTTATCATAAGTTTCTCTGTTCCTTGTAACCCAAATGAGCTGAAAGATTCCTTATTTCACTAGGTATCTTTAAAACAAAAGCCCAAACCAGAGTAATATGAAGGTGGCTCTGTTCCTCGCAACCTAAAAGAACATAAGGTAAAGGAGAAGAGGAATGGGAATGGATGATAAGTTTGGATTGTGACCTAGAAACTATGTGTATAGATATATTTGAATAAATTTTCTGAAATAATGAAGAGTAATCTGTGGGAAACACAAAATTAGTCTTTAACAGCCCACCTCCCCGTTTGTAATTTAAAGTTTCTTCCCCTTTCTTACACCTCGGTTACTCTTTTCCCTCATGACAGCTTACACCATACGATTCCTATTAGGAGAGCAGCAGTCATCTTATGATCCAATAACACTTCACCTTCATGAGGTGCTGAAGGATCAAGACAGCATGCTCACGCCTTTCAGATATTCCCCTGGGTAAAACAAAGTGTAAAAATAGAATGAACCACCAACCGTGTCCGCAAATTCTAATTTACCATAAGGACAAATGTTAGACACTAAAGGTCAAGATACTTTCAGGTGATTCTTGCTGAAGCAAAATGCCTGTAGCATTTAATAGAGTTGCATTTAAAGATCATGCCTTTCGATATTGTCATTTTGCTTTGCTGCCAAACATACTGTTTCTGTAAAGTTTAATTCAGTTCTTGACTGAATGATTCTATAGTGAAGAATAAACAAGTAAGATTCATCAGTAAAAACCTTAGGGGGGAATAAAAGAGCAATTAGTGGGCCCTTGGCCTGGTAGATATGCAATCCTATGATAAAGCTATAGTAATTAAAACTGTGTGGTTTTGATGTAGACCTCCAATCGGAGATACTTTTGCATAGTTACACTGAAATCATCCTACAAAAGTATAAAATAATTTTAGTTACCAAGGAATGTGTACCAAAGGTATTCTTGACCCTTCTTCTATCTCTAATCCTTATACCAATGATGAAGAACTTTCACTTTATTCAACACTATACTGTTGGGATTTTAGAAATTGCATATGCATTAATTATACAGTCATAACAATTCAATAAAATATTTCAAAAACCTGTTGTAAGTTAGCCTCCAAGAATACATTTATCCTATCCTTTCTACCCATGATTATAAATGTCATATAATCCACATATATAATTGAAAGTATTGAGTAAATATTAGTGATTTATTTGACGTCTGAAAATTCCCTTTTCCCACATCTACTGTCCCATAGTATCTACTTTACATCCATTCAAATACATTTAGAATTATGAGGAAGTCTACAAAGACAGAGGTGTACGTATTTTAGATCTTCAAATATGTGCCATTAGTAAGTCAAATAACTATTAATTGAATGTAAATGAATAAGATCTTAGTAAAGTCAGGACAGAAATAAAAATATTGAGAAGTAGACCATTTCATATACAAATGAATTCTCAAAAAAATTCACAGGCTTTTTGCTTACTTTGCTATGTGCCAACGTATTCATGCGGAAAATATAGAAGATGTACCAATGTAAAACTTTTTTGTTATTTTCCTTCTTGGGTCATGAGGCAAGGCCATGTCATGGGTAATAGGAAGAGTGGGGTTTTTCCCTACCTAGATAAAATAGTCCTACTGTCAGTAATCCTGGGATATGACTACTCTTGGAGCAGAAATGAGTCATGGAGCCTAATGGGTTTCATTAGTGAATGTGGGAATGTGAGGGAGGAGGCTATAACAATGAGGGTGGTCATCTATCTCTGGCCCATAAAAACAGACAAAGAGCAACGGGGCATCTCAGTTCCATATTTTACATGGCGACAGTTGCTACAGCAAGAAAGATGATGTATTAGCTGAGATGCTCTAAGTAGCAAGTCAGGGTCAGCCATTGTGGAGTCCTCTGGCCTTAGGGGCTAGGTCTCAATTTTACAGCACCAGTGGATGGTAAGAACAGCAAGGAATGAACACAGACCTTGAGAGAAAGAACCCTGTTCTCTTCCTGGGATGGAGTCAAACATCAACAGGTCACATCAGAAAAAGGTCTGTTGTGTCCCAGGGCGGCTCAGGAATTAGGTGAGGACATCCATTTCATACTGCACTCACATATGAATCATACGTGCAGCAATTGCTTTTGAGGCCATAGAAAAGCATCCTCACTTCACAACAATCATATCAATGCAGTCACATCAAATTGACTGCCACAAAAGCACAATAGCAACATCTCATATCTTGGCAGAAAAATGAAACAGAGAAGGTGAAGTTTTCTTTTATTTTGTTTTTGCCACGTAATTCTTTATTCAAACAAAATCTTGCACACAAGCCCAAATTCCTGGGCCAAGATAAAAGCTGGTCTAGTAAAAGAAGGACTGAGAGCTCTCATAACAGATGGATGGGTTCTCTTCCTATCCAGTGCACACCCTCCATCTTACATTGTGAAGGATCTAAAGAGCCCTCCGAACTCTGAGTCAATACGAAATAAATCACTGGAAATGAGCCTGGAAACATGCCTGTGAATATTTTGGAATTTGCTGTGTAAGAGGCATTTCAAATAAGTGGGTGAAACAAACAGAGAATAAATAAGGAGGGGGAAGCAGAGAAAAATCTGGACAAAGTTACATCAAGATGTGACTTGTGGTCATTTTTTAAAAGATGAGATTATCAGTGATTTGTAATGTTTTCCCTTCCATCTTTCTATATTGTTGGAATAGCTTGTGGCACATATATGGTTTTTGTAAAGAGAATAAATAATAGAGAAGTTTGAACTAAGACCCAAGCAAACAAATGAAGAACACAGCAGCACCCTGTAGTGCATTCTTTCTATTGCATGAAGAGGAAAAAGTAGACAGAAGCAAAGTAGAACTGTAAAGTGAATCAGATTGAGGCAAGTCTGAGAGCTCCTTAGTGACTCAGAGGTGAGAGAGATAAGGTTCCAAGTGCGAATGAAATCAGCAGCTAACATTTATTCCACATTTGCTCATTCTTTGCTCACAGAGCCTTCAGCATCCAGGGCAGACAAAGGGCGCTAACTGTTGGTGACAGGCTGTTTGTCAGCAGTGGTCTCTGTGGAAACAAGGTGGACTAGGAAAGAGCACATTTTACTATTTAGGCTGCAAACTCATCACAAGTGAGAAGCCCTGTGCTGTGTCTAGATATTATTTTCTGTCAAGTCTTTCCTCTTGTAAGCACTTTCACTTTTGATGACTAAATTTTTTTTTTTAATATTTAACAAGTTGTTGTGTCCCCTCCCCCCCGCCCCCGCCACCGGCCACCCATTCTCTGCAGTCAGGGAATGAACTTTTTATTTGCCTTCCCATGCTGAAAGCAACATATTGCAAAATTACCATGGAATTGTTCTGCTAAACACCGAGTTCCAGAATAAATGGAGGTAGTTAGAAGCAGTCAATGTGCTAATTTTTCAGTGTTTGAATTTAACTATATACTGGTGCTTTTATTGTATTTGCCATTAAATTCCCCCAGAATATCATTTTCAGAGACAGAAACAGGTGATGTGTCACACTGGGTTATTTTCCGTAGCCCTCACAGTATTGCGTGTGAAGTGATTCAACAGGAAAACTGTTGCCTTACTGCTGTCGCTAGAGGAAGGGGCTCAGGTACCCCCCAAAGCACTGCCCACAGGGAACACATTAGGTCAGACTCCCACCAGGAAGTTGTTCCTCCCACCAAAGGGGCATTTAGAATCCCCAGGTCTGTCCCCTGAGAATCAATATTGGGCCAGAGAGAAGAGTTACCTAGCTGGAGAGACAGAGGTTTACAGTGCAGTTAGTCAGGCTGTTGGCATTTTGCTGAACGTAAAGGACTGAATCAGAGCTTTTCATGAAGGCCTGTTGGTAAAATCAGTATTTACAGACTGTGTGTGGTGCAGGCAAAGACTGAAAACCCCCTGAGAACAATAATCAGGGTCTGAAGTGCCAAGTGGGCATACATCTTGGGGTACGGAGAGCGTGCCCAGCACTTAAGAAGAGCAGCACCCCACCCTTGTACCTCTGGTTAAGGATCATCAGCATTTCCTTGGTGAGCAGGACCTAGAGGCTGATCGTTCGTTCACTGTCTATCCTTTCAAACATGTTTGCTAAACCGCATGCTGTTCTCACACTGCTGTTTCAGGGATTCCTGCTCTGTAAGAGCTACAGCATCTCTGTAGGTATTGTGATGGTAATGGTAATGGCTACCATTTTTAAGCATCGCTTTAATGAAGGCATTTTACAAACTTTATTCCTTATTATAATAGTCCTTCAGAGTCCGTATTTTCAGGAACAACACTAGGGTGAGGCAAGTGATACCCTCACCACAGGAGCAAAATTGAAAGGGGCATCAAAAAACTCCGTACTCAACAAAAGCAATATTTTAACATAATATTTTTTAAATCAAAATTAATGGAAAAATCCCAGAAGAATAAAACATAATTTTAAATAAAAAATGGGCTCTGTGTTTTACAACCCTGCATTATTGTGCAACAGAAACAGTCATTTCCAATCAGCACATCCCCCAGCAGCCAGTTTATTAAGATTGATAATGGTGTGTGAACAGATTGGGCAATACAGAGCTTTATAAATGGCCATTTTTTTTTCCACTGGAGACCTTCCATTCATTTTTCCCACTTGATTCAAAATAGGGGAGAGTATTTTGATGAGTGTATATACGACTATACGTCTTTCCTTTTGTTTCAAGCCCCAGCATGACTTGTGAGGCCACTGCCTGTTATTTTCCTACATTTCGAGAAGGGAGCTAACTTGCTCAAGGTCATATAAACTAGTGAGTGTTCAGGCTGGGGTTCCATCCCAGCTCAGTTTGCCTCGCTAAGCATGCCACATCACACATACCACAGTTAGTGGTGTAGGGGCAACATTGCTTTATATGTTACTGAAGATTTTGGCTCCCCAGTGGACTAAACCATGTAAACAGCAGGTCTCAGATAAGCAGGGCCTCCAAGTAAGTATGCTGGGCTACAGGTGTGCTTGGAAACAGCTAGACAAAAGCCGGGTCATTGGAACTTCACTCCCCTCCAGCAGAAGTGCTTTTATTTCAATGTATCATAAAAAGGAAATGGTTTTCTTTATATGTATACGGTGGTGTGAAAAAGGTTAAAAGATACAGTGTGCTGTCAGACCCATGTTTGTTTCTATTTGGGAGTTCCAATTCTCTAACACTCCCTCTGACTGCTCTCCTGCCCTATCCCAGTAAAGGTTACAATAGTGATGCTCTAACTTGGCAATTGGAGTTAGTGATTTTCAGAACTATGACATAATGGAAAACTTCTTTGTTCCTCTTGCCATCACCTCTTGCATTATCTATGTGCAAGTCTATCTCTTCCATAAAAAAAGGATACTTCTTGAGTGGTTGGGCCTTGTGTCATTTCTCAGTACATCATCTTCGCTTCCCCCCTCACCTCCCTCCCTCTGGTGTCTAGTGCAGTGCTCTGCACAAATCAATACTTCATAAATGCTAATCAAAGTAAGAATTAGAACAAGAAAATGTTTCATTGCATCATCCTAAGGGGATATGTAGGGAACACCCAAGCACATACAAATCTATTTGGAATTCTTTTTTCTTTTTCTTTTATTTATATATTTTATTTATTTATTTATTTATTTATTTATTTATTTATTTATTTATAAATAAAAATATTTTATTTATCTATTTTTGAGAGAGAGAGAGAGAGAGAGAGAGAGAGAGAGAGAGAGAAAGCATGAGCGGGAGAGGGAGACACAAAATGCAAAGCAGGCTCCAGGCTCTGAGCTGTCAGCACAGAGCCCAATGTGGGGCTCGAACCCATGAACTCTGAGATCATGACCTGACTAAAGTCGGATACTTAACCAACTGAGCCGCCCAGGTGCCCCTGTATTGGAATTCTTAAAATAAGGTCTAATGATCCAGTCAACTATTCTTTGTTATCATCTCTGCATTAACTACTTCAAAATTAATTTTTGTCATATGTATGTGTGACTTAGATAATATGAAAAATAATAAAGTCATCGTAAATCCAAAACTAAAAAGTGGCTTATTGCTAAAACTGTTATTCAAATGGCACATAGCTTCCATTCAGGCACCCAAATGAGATGAGACCCACAATAAGATTCACTATATGAAGTTCCAGTGTAACATAACATTTATTAGCATTAATTAAAACCATTGCTTGAAGTTAATTTATACAATTGTAGCATGCTTTCTAACACAATTTCCAGGAGGGTGTGCCTCTGGTAAAGGTAAACTAGCTTGAGGGTTAATTTACTTAAAGAGCAGGTTGTATTATTAGCTCTGCTCTGCAGGGCTTTTTGGTTTTCTTTTGTTTTTAAAATCAAGACTTTCTTCCCTTGCATACCTCAGTGGGAGATGAGTTGCTTAGTAACCTGCACTGACTGGGGGCTGTTGCTCTCAGAGCTATACCCAGGAGGAACCTGCATGTGAATGAGATGGCTGTCAGCAACACTACACTCAGATTTCCCTGTGCGGAGGGCTCTAAGCGAACAGACCAGAACTCCAGAGCCCCTGGTGTTCTGGCTCAGTTGAAATTGTGCTCTAGCCTATTACATATTTTTTTTCCACATATATAATCATTTGTGTGCAGTCTGGAAATATAAGACCACTCAAGAAATGGAGGACAAGCTATTGGTAAGAAACTTCGAATCCACATTCAATATCTCACAGTGTGTGTGGTAAGCAACTGAGTGATTAATCTTGTTCTATGTCTGCCTCTTAAGTTATGTGTACTTCCCTCTGGATGGAATTCATCTGTTCTGCTCACAGTGTGTTATCAGTATTTGAAATGCAATGCAAATAGAGCGGAAATACTTTTTTCATTGTTTCTCTTTTCCTTGTATTTTTCTGGTAATTTTTATCCAGATACTAAGTTTAAAATATCAAACAATGGAGCACCTGGGTGGTTCAGTCGGTTAAGCTTGCAACTCTTGATTTCAGTTCAGGTCATGATCTCACAGTTTGTGAGTTTGAGTCCCATGTTGGGGCGTGCACTGACAGTTCGGAGGCCGCTTGGAGTTCTCTCTCTCCCTCTCTCTGCCCCTCCCCTGCTCTCGCTCACTCTCTGTCTCTCTCTCTCTGTGAGTCTCTCTCTCTCTCAAAATAAATAAATAAACTTAAAAACTCAAATATTAAGACCAGAAGAAAAATAAAAGGTTTAAAACAATAGAGCCAAACATTATTGCTGGTTTGTTGTAAATGAGGCAAAATATTTTACATAAATCGCCTTATCTGGTGGTCACGGCAATACACTACTAAAGAGTTGTGTGTATGTGTTTTTGTGTGTGTGCTGGGAGCAAGGTCCTATTATTATCTCAATTTAATAGATTAGTAACTGCAGCTTACAGAGGTAAAATAACCCTCAAGGTCATACAGCTAGTGATTTGCAGGGCTAGGACTGAAGCCAGGCAGTCTTAATCACCATGCTTCACTATATTGCTCAAATGACTTTAAATTACTTAGTTCAGGGAAAGGTAAGTTGCCTATATTGTTAATGCATGTCATATAATGCTCAGATATTTAAATCAAAATAATTCAATTGATCTCTTGGAAAGATGCTTAGAGTAAGAGAGCCTCTGCCTGGTGTTCACCACCAAGACAATGAGATTCAGCAAGAAGGTTACGGACATCAGCACTTTGCAACAGCACAGCATTACTTTAAGGCAGAATTCTGGGCCATCAGAATTTCCCCCAGATAATTACAAAGCTGTTTGTCCAGACAACCGGTGTTTATTGGGCCCTGGGAGGGAGAAAAGAAAAAGGAGGGGAAAGGTCGTAGAAATGGTGTGAGGGAGGACCCTGGGGAATGGGACCAATCAGGGCTTCTCTCCTTGAGGGTGGAAATGAGCCCCACTTCCCTTTTGTTCCTGCTCCAAGTTATGCCTTTTCTTCTTTCTCCTTGTTTCTACTAAACTCCCTTGGGGCAGAATGATAGCTACAACAGCCAATTAGGGGGACGCTGCAGGAAGAAGGGGCTCCAGTGACAGCTCCTTCACCTTGCACAGAGAAACCTTCACTTCCCTGGAAATGTGCATAATTGCCCCGCTCCTTTCCATCCTCCCCATCCCTGCCCTCTCAATCAAGCTCCTGGACCTAAGACTAGCGAGTAAACGGAACAAGAATAGCACAACTAACCTCTCACCCAGGTGGTTTGAATTAATGTGCAGGCAAACCCAAAGCTTCTTCTGGGATTAGCTAGCTCTCGTCCCTGTACCAACTCCCCCCCACCCCCGCCCCACCAGCCGGTGTACAAGAGTGTTTCTCAAGGTGCATGCTTGGACCACCTGCAGCAAGCTCACCTGGGAGCTTGTTAAAAAGGCAGCTCCCTGGGAACCTCCCAGACTTGCTGAATCAGAAGCTCTTCTAGTAATGCTGGGAAATCAGCATTTTTAACAAGCTCCCCTGGTAATCTTGAATATATTATCGTTTTAAAGCCACTGCCTTGCAATTTGCAAAGTACTTGTACACAGATTACCAGGCTTAAACCCCAGATTCTTGAGAGGTTTATTTTCTTATGCCCTTCTCTGAGCTGTTGCTGTTTTCCTCTCCAGCCAACCCAATACCTTAGACTCAGTAGGTCCTCTGTTAAGAAGACCCAACGAACCAGTCATTTCTCTGCCAAAGGTAGCAATGAAAGGAAGTCAAACAAGCTTAAAAACAATATTTACAGCAGGAAGTCAGTTAACTCCTAGTGGAGGACTGAACATGAAGAGACTTAGTCTCACCCAGCTCTTTGCACAATGTCTAGAGCAAGACTGAGTTCAAACCCAGCTTTGTTATTTTACCTCAGTTTCCTCATCTGTAAACTAGGGTGAATAAAGTACTTACCTCATAGGGTTGTTGTGAGGATTAAATGGATTAATACAGGAAAAGGGCTTGGAATAGCACCTGGCTCAATAATAGCAACTAGTTTGCTAAGGTGGCAGGAAATGGTATGTTGAAAAGCTAATATTCAATACATCCACATGAGTTTCCAAATTATACTTCGTAAAACATAAGTATTATTGCCATCCTTTGTTTTGTTCAATAAGATTGCAAGAGTAAATATTAACAGAACTGAATGTTAAGAAATGTCACGGTACGTCTTATTGGGATTTCTCAACTTTAGCTCTCGTGACATTTTGGGCCTGATAATTCTTTGCTGTGGGAGCTGAGCACTGTCCTGTGCACTGTAGATTTTTTACCAGCCTCCTTGGCCTCTACCAGTAATATCCCCTCAGCTCTAACAACCAGAAATGTCTCCACACATTGTCAAATATCCCCTGGGGTGGGGTGGGAGGGAAAGTAGAGCAAAATTACCTCTTGTTGAGAACTGCCCTATATTCGTCAATTTACACAGCGTCCACAAACATACTCTGTCATTTCCTAACACTCCCCTGAGGTAGGCAGTACAGATAGTCCATCACTGCTCCAGCTTACTAATTAGATGATATTCAGGTTAGTGGCTTCCCCAAGGTCACCTCGCTAGCTCTCAGGTTGGTTACACTCCAAGCTGAGTCCTCGATTGATCAATACATTTCTCATCTATGTCTATGAAGTATGAAAATGTTGTAATAAACTAAAGTCTTGTAATACCTGATTAACTTTATAATTTACTTTCCAAGGGGGATGCCAGTATTGTAAAGTCTTGCCCTTAATGGAGTAGCCCCCCACCATCTCCTTCCTAGGAAGTGCTGAATGATAATGAAAGAATGTTTATAGGTTCCTATATCTCAGAAACACGGTTCTTTATGCTTTCAGTGAACATTCACAAAACATCTACCACATACTGGTTATTGTGCTGCCCACTGGGGAGTAGAAGACAGTTAGCAGCTTACAAACTCACAGGCTAGTTGAGGATCAGTCACACACAAATACACATAATGAGAATGCACACTGTGGTGTGGGACAATGTGGATTGAGGGTTGAGGGGGGATAAATGCAATGACAGGAGATATATAAGGCACAATGGGAAATTAAATAAATCAACTCTCCTGCACAGGGGAGGGGAGGCTTTTCAGGCAAGACTTTCCACAGGAAACGATGTTTAGGCTTAGCTGTGTAGGGTAAGTAGAAGTCAATAGTGAGCACTTCCTATGTGCTAGGCACTGTACTGGGTATTTTACACATGTTAATTTATTTAATCTTCACAATAATCATTTGAGATAGATATCAATCTGCTCTAGAGCACAGAAAACGGAGGCACAGAAAGGTGAAGTAATTTGCCTAAGGTCATTCCACTAACAAAGTATCAGAGCCAAAATGTGGATTGGGCAGTTTTACTCCAGAATCTGTATAATTTCCAATCTTTGGCAAAATAAACAAGGCCCATCCTTGTGCAGGCATTTGGCCCATAAAGCATGCAGGTGCTTTGCTCTGAGTTATGAAACTGCAAGAGTAAGGATTTGATAGAATATCTGGGACCAGACCATACAGGGAATGTGAGCTCCCCTTGGACACTGTGTGGGTGACAGGGAGCCCCTGGAAGGAGAGAGACCTGATCAGATTGTATTTTAAGACAGTAAGTCTGGCCTAGACCAAAAAGGGGGAAGGACCAGAAAAGAGGGACACTTGGCTTTCTTAAGAAATGAAAACCTCCAATATTTACTGCCAAAATTTCCCCCCCAAAGATACTAAGGAAAAGAATAAGTCTTAAATAGAAAAGATACAGCTGCTCTGGCCTAAATGCAGAATCCTTTAATACTATCTTCTGGATGATATACATGTGTATTTACTCTAGTCTCAGATTTAATTGGATTTAAATCAGATTCTGAGCACAATCACCCAGGAGGCCTGACATAAAGAGGAGAGTAGCAAGAGGTCAGAGAAGACACATCCTGTCTGTTCCTATTGGAAGCAGATTCAGGCCATTCCCACCTGCACCTTCTCCCCTCTCCAGTAAAAAGCTGCTCCTTATGTTACTGCGTGACACTCATTCAACCACCCTTACCTCTGCCCCCATCCCGGATAAGTCAACCAAATGCTGTAGTTTGGATTTATTTCTTTTGTTATCTATATCAAGCATGATAAAAATGCTTTGTTCTCACAAAGAGCTACTTCATTTCAACGTAACTGTGAAGCAAAAAAACCATCAGGACATTCACTTGCCATCCTTTTACAGGTTTAGGTTGGCAAGCGTACTTGGAAAGCTTGATTCTTTTCCTTCTAATTCCAGTTGCCTGCCTGCTCTTTAAGGGAGTTTTTAGTAGGTGAAGAGTGACCCAACCATTGTGATGTCATGATTTGAGTATAAAGGCTTCATAGGCTCTTGGTTAACTAGGTCTCTTTTAATCCTGGAAGTAAATTATGGTTTTTTTTAAAACATAATAGAATTCTTAATTAAAATGTTAGCCTCTAATTCTAATATATAAAAAGAGCCCAACCATTGTCAAAAGAATAAAAATGAATTGTATGTGGCAATAGTAAAATTGAGGAACCTCCCCAGAAATGAATAATTAAGGAAAACAGAATTGTCCTCTGAGAGCTAAACTATTAAATACATAGTTGCTCAGGCAAAAGATGTATAAAATCACCTCAAGAAACACAGTGTTCCTTGGGTAAGCAAGACGAGACTCATCTGATTGAGGGTATTCACATATCTAAAGAAATAATGGGTTAATTATTCTGTTGATAATGGAGCATAAACATGGCAGTCACCAGGGCCAATACTGGCTGCGCCCATTTGGAACTGTCTGTCAAGGAGTGTGGCTTTTCAGTCTCAGTCAATATTTACTTCTAGAGAAGGATGTACCCACTTATCACAACCTGATGCCTCTAAACATTGGAATAATACGTTCAAATGACACATAGGAAAGTCTATATTTAACATATGTACATTAAATCATACAATTAACCCCTTTGCTCTTGATTCCATGACTACCGAGCAACTTTCTGATGATAATTTGACTTCCCATGTAATTTTCTCAGGAGTGAGATTTAAGTGCTTGGCTGCCTTGGTCTTTATTACTTCTTATTGGAAATTAACAATTGTTATCTTGTGTTACAGACTCCTGGGGTTTCATCTGCATTAATTAGTCTCCACTAACTGTCAGGGTCTGACAAGATGGGGTGTCTGCACACGGCAGGTTCCAGCAAGAAAATAATCCACTCACATTATAGCTCTATGTGTCACCAGCAATTATCCATGGCAATACCTTGACTACCACACAAGGCTTTCTTGTGACTTTTTAGTAGATTTTTGCCCTTGAGGCTTCATCCCTTTCCCTTGGCCTGCCCCTCTAATGAGCCAGCAAATCCTAGGACCACTCTGCTACTGCCTACTTTGTTTCCAGGATTTGTGTCTTCACTTCTCTTTCTAAGCTAGCGGTTTCCAAAAGCCAGTGCGGAAACCTGCTGCATCAGAATGACCAATCTGTGATGAGTAAACATACGAATGCCAGGACCCCACTTGAGATCTCCTCATCGAAATGTGCTGTGGTGGTGCCCAGGAATTATAAGCTCCTTGGGTAATTCTGATAAACAGCCACATTTCAGGATCACTATCTAGATGAGTGGTTCTCAAACTTGGTTAACAAAATAGAGCTGCTCTCAGAAAATATCAATATCCAGGCTTTTCCCTAGAGTCTTTTTTAGACAGGGAGTGTGGCCAGATAGAATGGTTAAAATTAACAACACAGGAAACAATAGGTGTTGGCTAGGATGGAGAGAAGGGGAACCCTCTTACACTGTTGGTAAGAATGTGAACTGGTATAGCCACCCTGGGAAACAGTATGGAGGTTCCTCAAAAAGTTACAAATAGAACTACCCCACAATTCAGCAACTGCACTACTAGGTATTTACCCAAAGGACACAAAAATACAGATTCGAAGGGATACATGCACCCCTGTGTTTATAGAAGCATTGCTAACAAGAGCCAAATTATGAGAAGAGCCCAAATGTTCATTGACTTGATAAATGGATAAAGAAGATGTGGTTTTTGTATAAAATGGAATATTACTCAGCCATCAAAAGGATGAAATCTTGCCATTTACAACATGGATGGTGCTAGAGAATATTATGTTCGGCAGTATAATTTGAGAAAGACAAATACCATATGATTTCACTCATGTTGAGTTTAAGAAACAAAACAAAGGAACATAGGAAAGAAGAAAGAGGGGCAAACCAAGAAAGACTCTTAACTGTAGAGAACAAATTGATGGTTATCAGAGGGGAGGTGGGTGGGGGGATGGGTTAAATGGGCGATGGGGATTAAGGAGTGCATTTGTTGTGATGAGCACTGGGTGCTGTATGGAAGTGTCCAATCACGACATTCTACACCTGAAGGTGGAGTGTGGACACAGGAATTTAAAAAATCTCTCCAAAGGAATCTAATTGTCACGAAGGCTGAAAACCTTTGGCTCAGACCTGTGATTCTCAAAGTGTGGTACCAAGAGCAGCCGCAACAGCAGCACCATGGAACTTGTTAGAAATCTAGATTCTCTGATCCTGCCCTAGATAACCACTAAATCAGAAACCCTAGGGTTGAGCCAGTAATCTGTGGTTTAACAAGCTCTCTGAGTGATTCTAAGGTGCCATGGCTTAGCCTATTTCCCAAAGCCCTCTAATTGATTTCCTATGACTAGTCTCTCTGTTCTTCAATTAATCCTCCATGATAAAAATATTTTTACCTTGTTACCTTTGTTCCACACTGCCCAACAATATCCTTAGCTTGTGGCATTCATGATCTTCTCCAGTCTACCCCTTCCAGTTCAAGCTCTCACCAGTAGACTAGGAGAAACCAGAGTGCTCACTGATCCCCAGACAGTGAGTTTTCCCATTTTGTAACACTGATTCTTTTGTAAAAGTCCAAGAGGACAGGGACCATAATCTCTAAATCTGCACTGTTCGCAGACTAGCAAATCAACACAGATTGGCAGAGCAAAGGGGTGATTTTGTACTAATCTTTAACTCGCCTCTACTTAGTCTATTACCAGCTCTCTATTCAACCTGGAGAGCAACTCACATAACCCTTTTGGTTTGTTTTTCACCATTAAATCCCATCAGGGTGTGAGCAGTGTTCTGTTTCCACACTGAATCATACCCTGTTTGGCATTGAGAGGCCCATGGGGCTGGGTGACTGGAAGGAGGTGGGGGTGCTCCTGGGGTGTGGAAGATGTTCTGTTTTGAGATGTGGGTGCTATTTACATACATTCCCTCTGTGAGAATGCACCAAAGTAAACACCAACAATTCATGCATCTTTTCTGCATGCATTTACCTCAGTAAAAAGTTACAAAAAGTCTTTTCAAGCAGTTTTAGTCTAGCTTCTCAAATTCTTATTCAATGAGAATTTATTGAGCATTAATGAAGTGCCAGGCAAAGAGTTGGATGCTTTTTGTTATTTCATTTTATTTTCATAACTCTGAAGTAGGAACCATTATTGCTTCTATCAATGAGGAAATGGAGGCTTTGAGAAATTAAGCACCTTCCCAAGCTCACCTAGGTGGCAGGTGGCAGGGTAGGGACTGGGGTACAGCTATTGTGTCATGAAGTTCAGTGGTCTTCTCATTGTACCACCAGGACACTTCAAGAGAGGTCTTTAAATGGCACATACTAATAAAAAATAACAATAGTTTTGGTTTCATCATTCATCATCAAAGAGAAAGGATTGAGTTGCCTTCATTTTGTTTGCCAAACATTTTGTTTTCCTCTCTTTGTCTCTTTGAGGAAAACTTATCAATTGTGTAAGGCAGGTTCAAAACACACCAGATGGGGTTGTGCAAGGCCCCCTCAGAGTTGCTGCACTGCCCTGAAGGGTTGCAGAACAGAGGCCAGGAGAGGGAGGGTGGCAAGAAGGACATTTGGGGGCTTGAGGCCGTGGCTCCTTAGTGATTATTACAGAAGAACTGCAGTATCGTAACTCCTGGTCCAGCCTGTGCTGCTGTGCCCCAGCAGAATATCATTTCTGGGTATAAGTGACTCTAAAATAGAATGCACTGTTGCCCTGTATACACACCTTGAAAAGAGAGGGGGGGAACTTGTCTTAAAGGAAGACCCTTCACTTTACAACTGGGCATCTTGACCATAACATATAATTTGTTGAGAATTCACGCTGATTTTTCTTTACTGATTTCTAAGTCTTCCTGATCACTCTACAAATCCTTTTGAATCCTTATTCTTAGAACAGTTGCAAGATTAGCTGTGAAACAGAGAGGAATAACCTCACAATATGGTAAGTGTAAAAAAGAACCCTTATACCTATGTGTGCAAGACAGAAATCAAAAGGGGAAAAAAGAGAAGTGGCACTGAGTAGAAAAGCCACAAGCAACATCCCTTGAAGATTCTCCTGTCCCCCACAGCATATTAACCAACTTGGGGCATTTGGTGCTGCTGTTAGATATAGCTTTACTCACAGAATAAAGTACTGATGTGAAAAAAATTGTGTGGGGCTAAGTGATGGAAGAGAAAGAACTCAAGCCTGGGAGATCAATCCAGCTTTTCCCCCAGTTGTAAGTGCATTTCCAGGGAAATCAGGAACACCATTTAAAATCTCTGCTCTCTTGGCATGCCTGGGTGGCTCAATCAGTTAAGTGTCCGACTTCAGCTCAGGTCATGATCTCGCGGTTGGTGGATGTGAGCCCTGCGTTGGGCTCTGTGCTGACAGCTCCGAGCCTGGAACCTGCTTCAGATTCTGTGTCTCCCTCTCCCTCTATCCCTCCCCCGCTCATGCTCTGACTCTCTCTCTCTCTCTCAAAAATAAAATAAACATCAGAAAAAAAAGTTAAAATCTCTGCTATCTCGAAGTTCCTGGACAGTACGGTGGCTATAAATTTGGAATGCTTAGAGAAAACTGTCCTGTCCTGAAACCCATGTATAGATACCAACTTTTCTACATTGTCTAGCCAGCCATTGGAAATTGGAATAAAAATAACAAGAGAGTAATGAAAGAAATAGTTCTCTAGATGTAGTAGACCATATTTTTGTCTACCTAACACCAATTCTCCCACTTCTAAGAAAACACTGAATTTTGTTTAAGTATGTACCTGACTCCCCACTCCAGAGGAAATCCTATTTAGTTAGCTAGCACTGTTCAACAGAAATACAAAGACCATACATGTAATTTTAAATTTTTTGGCAGTCATATTTTTAAAAAAGTAAAAAGAAACAGGTAAAATTTAATATATATTTTAATTATATATTTTATTTGTCCAATATATATAAAATGTTATATTGTAAATATATAATCAATGTAGAAATTTTATATATATATATATATACATGTATATATACATATACATATATATCTCATATATTTCATATTAAGTCTTTAAAATCCATATTGAGGAGGGCACCTTTTGGGATGAGCACTGGGTGTTGTATGGAAACCAATTTGACAATAAATTTCATATATTGAAAAAAAAAATAAAATAAAATCCAGTATATCTTTTTACTCATAGCACATATCATCTAGGACCAGTCACATTTCAAGTGCTCAGTAGCCATATGTGGCTAGTGGCCACCATAGTAGTCACTGAAGCCAACCACATTCACTTGACAACTATAATTAGTCCAGGGGCTAAGATGGCCCATCCAGGCTGAGAGCAAAAACCTTGCCTGTAGGCAAGCTTTCTCTCTTTTCCTCTCCTACTGGACAAGAGTAGGGAGGATAAAGTATGCTTAACACTGTCAACCTGCTTGGTACTACATGAGGAACCAGCTTTAGATGAAGCTGACACTGAATTTGGCAGAGAGAAGAGAAAGAAAGAACCTAGGGCTTTGGTGACATTATTGGGCTGCTGATCAAACTTGGAATTTGCTCTGACTCTGGACTTTCCATATAATGAGGCAATATTTGCCCTAATAGTTTAAGCTGGGTTGTGTTGCTTATAGCCAAAAGAGTCCTAACTATATTCAACTTGAAGCAGATAGGTGATCATTTTTTGGCCCATTAGTGTACCTCTCAAGGTTATAGAATACTAGAGGAGGAACTAACCCACAAGGAGTTGAAGACAAAAAATCCCATATGGAAAGCACTTGAATTCACTGCATTAAATATAATGTTTAAATGTACAACATAACAGCCATATGTATAAGTAAGAATCATCTGCAAAGCACGCATGTTCACTTTCTGTTCCAGAGTCAGGCGTCTGAATTCTGAGAGTGAACAAAGCCTAGGGGGAGAAAAAACAAAAAACCTATACCAGATTTACAAGAATAGTTATCTTTATAAAATCTATATGAACTACAAAGTTATGAAGATGAAGGAAAAGCTGTTCAATAAAACTAAAGCTAGCAGTTCTCAACGAGATACCTTTAGAAGTGTGGTTATATTTTAAGTTTCCCGCACAGGGCTAATTAGAACATACATTTCAATTAGAATTTGATTGCACTTCAGGAAGTGAATTATTAAATGACCTAGCACATTTTGATGTTTTCAATTGCCAAAACTGCCAGCTTTGGAGGACAATGATTCTTTAATGATAATTTATTCTTTTCTTGTCCCCATTATTGCTAGATGGCTTGGGGCCCTAGATACTTATTGGGCTCCAGGGACCCAGTATGGGCATTTTCAGAGGAGGATACCAATTAGCTAGTTTGGTTTCACAAAAAAGCAAAGATCGCCCTGAGGGGAAAACTCTGCCTCAGAGGGAGCACCCTTGAACTTTAACTGTCTTTACTGCTAATCATTAGAAGTCCGCAAAGCATTTGGCCTCTCTGTTACCATGTCATTATCTCCACTCTTTAGTCTAAAAATGCAGACTTTCTCTTAGTATGAAGGCAACAATAAAGATAGCAAATTTACCATATGCATAAAAGTGAGTGACCACTTTCTACTAGTTTTAATAGCACTTCTACTGCTTCCCAAAATTGCCATAGGTCACCTAACTTTGACTACGCTTAGGGACAAACATTTCAAGATTCTGTGTAAGGCCCCTAATGGGTATTTTCAGGAGAGGAGAATTACCTGGGGTTCTGTAAACATGAAAAACAGCAGCTTCAAGGTTACTGAATAATGAGTGGCTGCATATTTGACTCATATATAAACAAAAAGTCAATTGCCATCTAAATCACAATTTTATTGGTTTTTTTCTTTTATTTAATTACTTCATTCAACAAATTTTTTAGAATCTATTAGGTGTCAGGCACTGTACTTGGCACCTAGGATCTTATCCTGAGTAAGACAGAAGAATTCTACCCATTCAGATGCTCACATTCTGGAGGTGCAAGATGGACGGGGCAGGTGGGGGAGGCCCATGGAGGATGGTGACTCAGCAGACCATTAATTCCCAGAAGTGCTACCTTTGTATACCTGCAGAGGCCACAGAAAGTGTGTCTACTGTCCTCAAGACTGCTATATTTTTCTCAACATCAGAGGTCTGTACATTTAACAGTTGTTTTGAATCTCATAACACTTAACCAATTTTCCGGCAATATGGTGAATTCAGTGAGTTCGTATTGACTCATAGAAGATTAAGACACTTTTCCTTTGCTTTGAAGAAAGCAAGCATTTTTTTTGATATTGCAAAAGTCGACACTTAGTCATAAAAGCATTCATAGTATAGCATATCCTAGTCATGTGGAAGTTCAAACTTTAGAGCCGGATCACCTGGGTTCGATTGAAACCCAAGTTCTACTGAGTAACAAATGTGTAATACTGAAAAGTTCCTAAACTATCTGTTCCTCAGTTCCTCATGAGTAAAATGAAAACTACACAGGATATATATGTATGCATGTATGAATTTATTTGTATATAACTTTATAAAGTTATTATGGGGATTAAATAAATTAATGTATTTAATATTACCTGGAATATAGTGTTAAGTAGTACTATGTCCAATATGAATGGAATTGCATATTACTTGGTGATTGGTTTTGAAAATCAGTAAGTAAAGTTACATTTAAATATAATAAAAATTTTCTTGAAAATCCTTAGGAAGTTACCTTTTTGGAGACCCAGAGCCCACCTGTCAATATGTCTAGCGCTGTCATTTTTTCTACCAGTTTTGGAATAGATTGCTGTTTCTCTGATTGAACATCAAGTAGTGTAGCAGGTCTGCATATAGGGATTGTGTTATATCAAAAGTCCATGTTGTTAAACATTTGCCTCATCATAGAAGCACTTAGGAACTGATCTAGGCCAAAATGGACTCCTTCCTCATCCCGGGGTTGGTCAGTGAAAAGGCGGGCAAGAACTGTAACCCAATGTATTTGTTTCCTCCTCTTTCACCAACTTCTCCTTGTCTCTTTTTGCCAAGACAAGACAATTGAATTCACAGAAATTAAATGTGAAGCAATTACTCTTTACAAACATCTTGAGGTGCAAAGCTTGTTAATTAATATTTAGGAAAAAGTAAGGCAAGTTGTGTCACATAAGAGATAATAATGTTGTTCTTTTGAGGTAAGTATTCTGTTATTATTTGCCATGAATATTATTTCAAATGATAGCAATATTAAAGTATTTTTATACTTTCTTGAGTGTGCCCAGAATTGGACTATGCTTACTGCCTTCAAAGCTAACAATACCCTGATCCAAACCCATCACCATCTCCTGCCCAGAATATGGCAACAGCCTCCCAACTTGTATGACAGCCTCTGCCTTTGGCCTCCAGAGGAAACAGTAGCCAGAACTGTCTTACAGGGCCCTCTAGTTTAACAACCTGCAAGGAGTCCCACTTCATTCACAGAAAAAGCTAAATGTCTTTTTTTTTTTTTTTTTTTAAGATTTGTTGAGCTTTGTGTTATGTCCAGGAGATGGTTTATCTTGTTAAATATCCATGGGTATGTGAAAAAATTATTTGCTCTGCTACTATTGGATGGAGTATTCATATACAGAGCACTCTGTATATCCTGTGGGCTGGTTGTATTGTTCTGATCTTCTATGTTCTTGCTGAGTTCCTGTCTAGTAGTTCATTTGCTGAGAAGAGGTGTTGAGGTCCCAACTACAATTGTGGATTTGCCTGTTGCTCTTTTCGCTTCAGCTTTTGCTTCATGTTGTTTGGTCCATACACATTTAGGATGGTTATGTCTTCCTGCTAGATCGATTCCTTTTGAATTTAGAATATTTATGTTTCAGATAAAGTGTTCAGATTACTGTCATTTTGTTTCTACTACTGTATTATTTGTTCCCTGTTTGCTGTGGTATTTTTCAGTTAAGTAATTTCCATTTTGCTTGTTTTATGACCTCTATCTCTTTGCTGAAATTTTCAATTTTTTTCATTTGTTTTAAGATAATTTGTAATTGTTTGTTGAATCATTTTTATCTTAGTTGCTTTAAAATCATTGTCAGATAATTCCGACATCTGGTTCATCTTGGTATTGGTGTCAGTTAACTGTCTTCTCATTCAAGTGTGATTTTCATGGTTCTTGGTAATTTTTGAACGTGTTCTGAACATTTTGGCTATTATGTTAGGAGACTCCAGATCCTATTTACATTGTTTTATTTTTGCAGGCAGTCATCCTGTTTAGGTTTAGTATCCAGGTTCCCATATACTTTCATGGGCTATGGTTTCAATGGCAATCACAGCACTATTTTGGTCTGCTTTGTTTATCTTGTGACACTGGGGCTCCTACTGGTCCCTGCAAATGCTGCTTGAGAGGTCACCTCTGCTGGTCTTTCTGGCACCTCTAGGTAGGGAAGAGATCTTTGTCAGGTAGGACGAAGACAACTTCCTGGGCCAGGTGCTTGTTGTGTGGGATCTCTCTTGCTGGTGTCTCAAGTCCTACAGGGAAGGAGAGAACTCCTTTGACCAGAGGTATTTTTGTGGCATGATCTCTCTTGCTGACATGCCCAGGCAAGTGGTATCTCCAGGCAGGTGAAGAGAACTTTAGAGTCAAAACAAAACCTTCCAAAGCGGGGGCTACCTGTGACATGGTCCCTCTTATTGGTGCCCCAGGCTATAAGGTTTCTGTGGGTGAGAGCAAAGAGTCTCAGGTCTGGCAGGGAAGGAGAATGCCTGCCTTGGCCATTTAATCTCTGCAAGACTTCTGATGCATCCCTCTTGTCAGTTAGACCATGCATACCTGACTTTGCTTGTGAGACCTCTGTTTAATCCAGATGGGAGATGAGTCTACTTGGATGCTCTTGGTCACTAGACTGGGAGTCAGAAAATAGTAGACCTGGGCCACTTTCTTCTTTTGGGGGGAGGGTTGTAAGATACCTGTTTTGTTGCTCCTCTAGTCCCAAGATCCCACCCCAGTTTGCCTTCCTCTTCTCACCTTTTGGACTTCTTTGATTTTGTCTTTTGCATCACTTCTAAAGCTCAAAGTTGTACCTAGTGAAGAGGAGCAGGGAGAGGCCAGTCTATGGCATCTTGTCTGAACTGGAAATCCATAGTCTTTTTGGTGGCTTCTGGGCCATAGGTGATGTGTCCTCTTTGGTTTCCCTGCTCTCATCCCTCTGCTCTACCTCTTGTTCACTCTTGTCCAACTCCACTGTCTTCTTTTCTGTTCCTGAGCATATCAGACATGTTCCCACATAAGGGCCCTCTCATTAACTGTTGTCTCTTCTTAGAACTTTCTCTCACCAGATATTTGCTTGGCTGTCTCCAGTTTTCCTCATATCTGCTCAAATGTCATCCTCTTAAAGGAATCTGTTTTATCCAATTATCCACCACTCAATTCTTTGGCATCTGAGAAATAAAAAGACAGAGCTCAATGGTTTTGCTTATTGTGGTAAGAGAGAGCTGTGCACCTCACATACTCTTTCCAAACAGAGCAGAGGGCTGACTGTCACATTAGTCTTATACAAAGTTTTGAGAAGCATGAAGTTCAGGGATTGGCAAGATTCATAGGCACAAATTTCATCAGGAGAAGTAAAGTTGCTCCATGAGACTGCTGTTGATTGGTGGGCTGGCACTCAGAGGTATGTTTGCTTTTATTTTTAAATGAGATCCTTCCTGATTGGCTGACTTTTAAAAAGCAAGGGATTGACTCTATGGTTGGCTTGTAAAAAAGCATGTTCACAGAGGTGAGTTGTCCTGATTCATTGAAAATTGTCTTTTCAGGGGGCGCCTGGGTGGCTCAGTTGGTTAAGTATCGACTTCAGCCCAGGTCGACACGTTCCTAGGTTCGAGCCCAGCACTGGGTTCTGTGCTGAGAGCTTCAGATACCGTGTCTCCCTCTCTCTCTGCCCCTTCCCTGCTCACGCTCTCTCTTTGTCTCTCAAAGGTAAATAAAAATTTTTTTAAAAACTGAAAAAAAGGAAAATTGTCTTTTTACCAGAGCTACAGAACAAAGCAGTCTTGTTCTAGCAGTGTGTACCTTTTATTCTCACCCCACACTCAATTACCCTTATCCTGCTTTACCTTTCCTCCCTATTGTATTTATCACCTTCTAATGTAATAAGTATTTACTTATTGTGTTTGTCCGCCTTCCTTTGCTAGAAAGGAAGCTCCACAAGTTGGGCATTTTTGGTTGTTTGTTTCTTGATATATCTTACTTTTCTAGAATACTGTCTGGCACATAGTGAGCACACAATAAACATTTGTTAGATTATAATTATTTTTTTTACAATTTAAAAAAAATTAGAGAAAGAGAGAGAGAGCACACATGAGAGAGGAGAGGGACAGAATGAGAGAGAGAGAGAGAGAGAGAGAGAGAGAGAGAGAAAGAGAAAACCTTAAGCAGGCTCCATGCTCAGCACAGAGCCCCACGTGGGGCTTGATCCCACAACCCTGGGATCATGAACTGAGCTGAAATCAAGAGTTGACCACTCAATTGACTGAGCCACCCAGGCACCCTAATTTTGTTGGGTTATTATTGGATATTTGGACAGTATCCCAAGCAAGCCTAGAAAAAGCTAGTTATATTTATTTTTGTACCTGTTCCTCCCTCCCTGGACAATCCTGCAAATATGTCTTTCACTGTGAGGTACAGCTGATACGATAAGAGTATATTTCAGTTAGCATTTTTTTTTTTATTTTCCAGGGTATATACATTTTTTAATTTGAATCTCATTTGAAGGTACATCCAGAAATTGGGGGCCCTCTTCAAGAAAAAAGAATACAAAATAAGAAATACAAAACAGTGCTTGGAAAGAACCCATGCAAACAGAGCTCTGATTCTTTAGCTACATTCATTCCAACTTTCATGGTGGGATACAAGACACCACTCCTTTTTCTTGCCATTACTGAATTTCAGACAGTAGCAAATAAGAGAAACATTGATGGCTTCCTAGGATAAACTATGATGTCAATAATAGACCAGATTAAACTAAAAGGAAAAGCAAAAGCAAAAAAAAACAAAACAAAAAAAAAAAAAAAACAACAAATAAGGTAGCTTGGTTCAGTGAACATAATGCAAATTAAAGTGACTTACCTGAACCATTTAAGGTTAATTACAATGAAGCACAGTATAGCTTAGGGGTATCATTAGTTTGACAGATTAACTTTGGCTGTCATCAAAACTAGCCCTTGATTCTATGCTGAGACAAGGATTTTCTTCAACTTCTGGCATGCAACCCATACCTTCCAAATTTTTTGTTAAAATCAAAAGAAGGCTGGAACAGAATCACACTGTTTGAGGCAAATAGCAATCTGAGGGAAAAGACAGCCTGAAGATACTATCGTAGCATCCATAACCTCAACTGAGTTTCCATTTATCTCTTTCCAACACCCCATTGTCTATCCAAATAGTCATGTGGTACTTTGTTTAATTACTTGTTTGATGTAAGTCTTCCCAACTAGACTGTGAACTTCATAAGAGCAAGGGCCCTGTCCAATGCCTTCCTGCTTTCTCCTCAGCACTGACACAATTAATAATTGTGTGGATTCATTTTATGAATGAATAAATTAATTGAAGAAAACTTGGCTTTCTTTAGAATCCTTCACTTGGCAGAGCATCTCCCTATTCTTCTTTTCTGTATTTCCCTTATTTCTACATCAGTAATTCATTCTGCTCCTTATAACCAGGGCTGGAAGACTTAAATCCCTTTCTGGGAAATTCCTTAGTAGCAGCTGCCTTAATCAGAACCAGTTTGACCACCAAGACATCTTGTCTGTATTTTGTCCTACCTATCCCCTTTGTTTTCTTTGTAATCGATTAATAATAAATGCAGAGCAAGAGAAATGAAAAAATATTAAAACACACTCTCCTTACATAATTTGAGCATTTGGCTAACTAAGTGTAAAATATTTGATATTTTCATGGGGAAATCAGCAACTTGTGGTCTCTGATGTTGGTGCTTTTGTTTATTTGACACATTTTTCATAGTCATGTTACCAGTAACTTTAGAGGTCCCAGAGTAAGAAATATTTCTCCTCCCTGGGTTCAGTAATTCTGTCATCCAAAGGGCTGAGAGCTGTGTCACTTGCTTCTCCATTATTTGGCTAGAGAGGAAGTTTTTATGAAATGTCCTTTTTATTTCCAGAATGTATATTTAATACTAAGAAACCTGCTTGTAATTGTGCCAACAGTTAAGCTATTATTTCTTCTTTAAAGGGCCTATTTTGTTGCACGGGTCTTTTAAATGTAATTTCTTTAAAACTTGAGTTCAAAGGACCACCTCTCCTTTCACCAGATTGCAGACACTTTGGAATGGTGTGAATTCAAGGCCCATTCTATTCCCAGTAAATCTGGCCCAGCACAAGTGTCCTCTTCAACATCTCTTGTCCTTTGTTGTCATCCCTCTTCTTGGTATCTTTCTGATGCCCACCTTTGTATTTCTTGCCATGGACATTTCCTGTGATCATTCAAGCATATGTCTCCCCTCTGGGAGGAAGCTGATAAGAATTAATCATTCATAAATGTGATTACGGATGATAACAAACTCTTCTCAGTTAAGGTCTGCAGCTTAGCAGGATAGTTTTAAAACATTCCTACTTTGCATATACAGCATTTTAGTAACCACATGATTTCCCCCAAAACTCACAACAACCCTGTGAAGGAGAAGATGTGGCTAGAAATAACTATCCTGCTCTTGTAGATGGCAACACTATGGTTCTGAGAGGCTAAATGACTTGCTGATCATTTCATAATAAGTAGAAGCCTGATCTGAGACTAGGCTGAGGCAACATGCTCTTGCATCTTTCCACCACCAGACTGCCAGCATTTGACATGATCAGTTGATAAAATTTAGCCAAAGTGGCCAGCCATTAGGAGGGAGTGGGGAGGGGCACATCATCCTTTCAGTGCTTCCTTAATAGCCTTTCCCTCATCCTTGGAATTCTCTTTTGTTTCTTTGACTCCACTTCCTCCTCTTCGCCTCCCTGATCATGTGTTGTAATTTCCTATGCATTTTCCTCTTCCATTATGTGCCCCTTGGCATCCCCATAGTTTTTGACCCTCACTGGGGGGCACTGGTTAAACATACAATTCCAGAGCCAGGACCTGGGATTCTGTAGGTTAAGTAAGTGCCCAGGCAAATCCTATGATTTGGCACATTTGAGAGACTGAATAATATGAGAAATATTTGTTAACTAATAGATTGATGTGGAGAAATTCAACTACTTAATTGATTGCTAATATGCACACTCAACCTCTACATGGGGTAGAGAAAGTTTAAGCAGAGAACATTTGCACTGAAATACACCATCAGTTAAATATGAAAGAAACTCAAAGTAAATGTGAATTTAAATTTATTATACCGTTGACTTCTAATAACTTTTTTCTTTTTGAAAATAAGAGCCATGGGGAATGGAAGCATTAATATTCATAATACATATTTTTGGAATTTTTCATTTCTAATATTATTGAGGATCGTGTCCCACCTATCTTGGGAGCAAGGCAAACAAAGGCAGGGAGGGAGCCTCTCAGAATGGCAAAGGAGATCAATAGAAAAAAATCAAGTGAAAGGAAACACTGAATGGCTCCTCAGTTTTTAATAAACTCTCATAATCAGAGTCTGAATCCCCTCTTGATTAATTGAGTGACCCAAAAGGAAGACTTAAAAAAGGCTTTCTTTCCTTTTTTTCCCTTTTTTAAAAAAACTGGCTCCTTAGACCTTGTGGTTAGCAAATAGGTCTTGCCAATTTTGATAAATTAGTTGCAAATGAATCAGAAACATGTGGACTATATGTATTCATATTTAAATAGGGGAAAGGTGCTTGGAAAATACACTTGGTCCATGCCAAGGTCTCAATGTTTCAGAAACAGTCTGTGGTATTTTCAGAAAACAAAACATTTCTACTCTGTCAGCAATCTCACGTCAATGTATTTACACAATGCTTGGTAAGCCTTAAACCCAAATTAACAAAAAGGTTCATATTGCAAAATAGCTAACATTTCTACAAACTCATGAGCACCGACTTGGCTTGTCTCTACTATTTTGAGACAATCACACACTCTTTGATGTTCAGCTCTCTACTCCTTACATAGTACAATCCAGGAATAGCACAAAGGTAAACTCCTACCTATCCCCACATCTCCCCATGAGGCAGTGGGTCTTTAATAAATGCAAATAGTATACATGGAATTCTGCATCTATTCTTCGATGCATATTCTTGAAAGAATAATTAGGAACACACAAAGTTAATATAATGCTAAAATACAGTATGCAGCAATTAAATCATTAATTGTCATTGTATAGCTATGGTGACGTTATATAAAGAAGAACAGCACTTTATCTGGTGAATATCAGACTCAGTTTTCCCATTTTTAATTTGTTATGTTCTTTTTATATCCCACCTAAATAATCGAGTATTAATATTGGAGTGGTTTTTTTTTTCCTGCATTATCAGTGATTTTACCTATATAACATGTGCAGTTTTAAAAATTGGCAAAATTGATGCCAAAATAAGCTAGTAATCCTAAATATTTAATTACGTGATACAAACACTCAGGAGCTTCAGCTATTTATGTTAGGAAAAAAAGTCCAATTATATAGAGAGATTCAGTTTTTTTTTTAATTTTTTTTTCAACGTTTTTATTTATTTTTGGGACAGAGAGAGACAGAGCATGAACGGGGGAGGGGCAGAGAGAGAGGGAGACACAGAATCGGAAACAGGCTCCAGGCTCCGAGCCACCAGCCCAGAGCCCGACGCGGGGCTCGAACTCACGGACCGCGAGATCGTGACCTGGCTGAAGTCGGACGCTTAACCGACTGCGCCACCCAGGCGCCCCGAGATTCAGTTTTAAATGACCATAGACGATAAAATTTCAAGCAGCCAAAACTACCCTTAAATACCCTCATTAGGCCATTGAGGGCAGGGTGCATTTGGCTGCAAACCATTGCTATACGGCAACTGTTCAGCACACTAGTTTGTGAACTGCTGAACTAGACTCAAAGAAGGAAGAAAGGAGAGTTATTGTGCAAAGATTTCAACAGACAGCTCCATCTGCCTTGAAAATACCTATGAAGTCTCCATGGACCAAAAGGGGAATTGGTAGCATATTCTAAAGTGCTCCTCCTTCCTGAAGACATTCTTTCCTTGACTCACTTTTAACCTTTGGCTTTTATAACCTTAACACCTATTAACAGACATGTTTGGGATGAGCTCTGAGGTGATAATGAGGCTTCATCTTAGAGACGGTCAGTTTCTAACGACAGACTTCAGGTACCTGCATTTATATGAGACTGCACTGATCTAATTAACTTGATGGAGAAAGTCAATTCAAGGATTGTAAATATTTTTGGTTTTGTGTTACCACCTATAGTGAGAAAGTCTACAGAAATAAAAAAAATATTGTCAGTGGGGTTATAATCATTTTAAACAAACAAACAAAAAGAAAATTCATCCCGGAAACTAAAGGCATGTTAGAAACAGAAGAAGCCAGTCAGATCATCACTAAGAAGAGCACTTCTCCAGCTTTCACGTGTGCACAAATTATCTGGAGATCCTGCTCAAGAGCCGACTAGCGCCTGAGATCCACATGTTTGACAAACAACCACAGATGCCCGTGTTGCTGGTCCTCACACCACACTGGGTAGCAGGGCTGTAAATCACCCTCCCAGAGCCAACAGCCGGAGATACCTAGAGCACACTATACTGCGCGTGAAGACTAACTACCAACCAAAAAAACCACAGAACAAAATAAGAACAATGAATTGACCTATTATTGTAATATACCGTAAGCAGCCCTTACTCTCCATCTTTTCAGACAAGTATGTTTCTATTCACATCCTCAAATCCGACACTCCACAGAAACCATATGGAGGGTGGTCTTCAGATATGGAGGCCACTATGATGTAGACAGATTATGGAGCACATGCAGGGTGGTATTTTTGTGTAGGTGACGCTAATAGACAAAGAAGACAATGAGGCCACCTTGTGAGCACGGAAAGTTTATAAGCTGTTTACATGAAGAAGGGACTCCTTCACCTATTGAGTTGCTATTATTGTTTAATTTTAAGCTTCCCTTTTAAGTTTCATGTAGTTGTTACATGATTATGGACAAGAATGAAGTGAAATCATAACAAAACAAATAAAACCCCTGTATTTTGGTAGATTTGGTAAGACAGCCACTCAGTATTATAAAAAGAACAAAACAATCCCATAATCTTTAAACTTGTTATCAGGATTCAGTGGTTGCATTGACTTGAATTTACTAAACAGTTCAGGCAGAAAAGTTAATCCTTCTCAAAGTCCTAATACCCATCTTTTTAGGAGTTTTTCAAATTAGTGAGTCACAAACCCCAAGCAAATAACTTGAAGGAAATTATCAAAAAGATTTCGCTGATTTAATTTTTCTGGAAGTAGGATTTTGAAGCTACTTTAAGAAAGTCTATAAAATTGGAGATAACTCAATAGATCTGAAAATGACAAAAAAGACTCTCAAGAAACAAAAGAAATAATACAAAAAGAAAAGAAGGATTTGTGTAGAACAGATATTAAAGGTGTAGTGTCAAAAAAATTCTGGGTAAGAAAATCTGTTCTGATAACTTGCAATGTTAGATTAGAAAAATTTTGGAATATTACCAAGTTCCATGAAAAACATGGAAAATAATTTCAAAGGAAAGGGAGGGGACAAAAACCCCAACAATTCATCCTCCCCTCTAGTGAAGAATATTAGCGTATTAACACACCAAAAGTTTCTGGAGAGTTGCCATCTGTTCTATGGAAGAAGAAATGACATATAGCAATATGTGTAATTATAACAGGTACCAGTTCAACTAATGTTTATTGCCAGTGTCAGGTGGTTTGAAATACCCAAGAAGTATCAGCACAAACTAATGTCTTGCAATCACTTTTTACTTTTGTGTGAAAAGGAATGGTAAATTGTTTTTGTAACATCTCCATAATAAACCTTATTTTCACCCCTTTTCACCTTGCCTTCTATAAAAGGAAGTAAAAAAAATGAAAGGCAATGGCTTCCATGACTGCTTACTTGGATGGTTCACAGCCTTAAACTTAGGCAACAACAATCAGTTTATTTAAAAAAGCATCTGAACTCAACACAAGGAAAGACTTAGCTCTGTTTAAATAGATTAAATATGTACCTTCAGACATGGGTGACCTGCCATCTTCCTCCACTCCTCCCCTGTAGTCTCTGGAGAATCAGCATCCTGACAGAAGTATACTGGAACTCTGTGGGGGCAGAAAAAAGGTTGAGAACTACTTCACACAGGCTTACTTCCTATTTCTTTATTTCTTCTTTTCTGACCTCATTGCAGAATGGACAATTACTTATACCTTTAAGTTCACTTCATGAAACATAATAATCATTGTTGCAAGCAATGTATCTTCTTTCCTCTTTCCTCTCTTCCTTCTTTCTCCATTCCCCTTTATCGTCTTTCCTGTTAGTCATTTCTTTCCATCCCATGGTCAATCTCTCTAATGCCTTTATTGTGACTCTTTTGTTGGCAGTTTTCTTGCAAGATGAGTATTGTTGTTTCGTGCGCCTGTATATAAATTTGTGTATGTTTTGCCTTTTGCCCTTAAGCACCATAGCCTTAAGATATATTAATATTGCTATGCATATATTGGATCCACCCCTGCTAACAGTTACACCCCTGATGTGTATATACCACATTGTCACAGTGCTAGATACCCAGGCTGCTTGGTCTCTCTGCCACCGTATATAATGCTGCAATGGACATCCTTGTACATATCCTCTTGGGTCTGTGTGATAAATTCTTTGAAACATGTGTCAACAATGGAATAACTGGAGGTTTCCAGTCTAAGAGAGTGTCTTTTCCACATCATCCAAGACCACTCCAACTATATTTGCAACTCAAGGTTTTATTTCTATAGCTTTAAAGAAGATAATGGTCTAGCTTGATTGGAACATATATATTTAGGAATTTATTTATTTATTCTTCTTTTGCTCATTCAGTAGTTTACTGAATACCAAATATGCGTATTTGATGGTATAAACATAAATATCTATCCTTCATTTTACATATGTGTGTGTGTGTGTGTGTGTGTGTCATTTTTACAGATGGGTACAATATGGCTTGAGGTCATGTGATTACTAAGTGACAAGAGTTAGAATTTGGAAAAAGTCAAATTCCAAATCCCCTCAAGAGAATAAAAGAAAGAGAATATTGTCTTTATAGGAAAAACATCACCTTGCTCTCTTGAGAGTGGGAAATGAGGGAAAATAGATGTTCTTCCTCAGAAAATTCACACATACAGTTCTTGATTTGTTAGTGGAAACTTGCACCTTGGTAAGATGTGTCTTTAACCCAAGAGTTTTGAAATAGTGCTTTTGTGTTCCAGAGAGAAGAGTGGATGCTCTGAGGCTCAGGCCAGTATTCTCACTGGAAGCTGAGCAGGGAGGATCTGGCAGCACAAGCTTCTGAGAAAGACTCTGTTCCAGGGGTCATCTTTCCCTTTCCTGAGTACTTTTTAAAATAGAAGTTCCAGTAGAAGGTGCACAGTACGTAGAGCAGCAGCATGAGAATGAAGTGCCACAGTATTCCCTTAGCCATGGTTTAAATTATCCATGCACAACTGTGGTTCTGAAACACATGATCCTCCTTCTAACATGTTCTCAGAAGGTCAATAATAGCCTAATGCTACATCATGATGCCTACGTCATTAACCTTACTTCATCTCATCACCATTCAGGCATTTTATCACCTCCCATCATCACAAGAAGAAGGGTGAGTACAGCACAATAAGTTATTTTTAAGTTTATTTATCTTGAGAGAGACAGAGCAGGCAGGGGAGAGGCATCTCGAGAGAGCAGGAGAGACAGAATTCCTAGCAGGTTCCACACTGTTATCCCAGAGCCTGACACAGGGCTCAATCTCACAAACCATGAAATCATGACCTGAGCCAAAATCAAGAGTCAGATGCTTAACCGACTGAGCCACACAGGTGTCCCCAGTACAATAAGTTATTTTGAGACTGAGAGACCACATTCACATCACTTTTATTACAGTATATTGATATAATTGTTCTATTTTATCATTAGTTTTTGTTGTTCATCTCTTATTGTGTCTAATTTATAAATTAAACTTTATCATGTAGGTATAGGAAGAAACAGAGTATATATAAGCTTTAGTACTATCTATGGTTTGCAGCCATTCACTAGGGGCCTTAGAACAAATCCCCCCAGGCTAGGTGGGGACTATTGTTGCCTAAATGAATCTCAAAAAAAACATAAGGAACACCTGCCGGGGTGGGAGGGTTAAAGGAGCAGTGATCATTTCCAGTTTAAAAACTCCAAAATCAGAGGTTCTTAACTTTTTCCAGTTTGATATCTTAAAAACATAAAAAGCATTTCAGTGATGTATTGTAACAATGGCTGTCCGTTTAATATTAGTTTTGAGTGAAATACATAATAGCAAAAGCTACAATGAATTTAGTAATACTTCAATTTGTACCTAACATTTTACAAATACCAGTGATATAGTTTTAGTTTATTAATTTATCTTTAATTTTACTACTTTACTTTTGGTGGTTGTATCAGAAAAGCTCCAGGGTGACTTGAATAGTAACAGTGGGGTACCCTTGGCTTCCTTTTTGGTGTTTCAATATAAAAAGAACCTGACTACTTCTCTGCTCACTGCAGCCTGCTTAATCAAAGACTCTGATGTGTCTAATGCCACACCAGGATGGTGGCTGGTGGCTGTGGCTCAGGAGCAGACCCCCAGCTGTTCCCTTTGCCCCACTGACTGCCAGGCTGCTTCCTGTGACCTCCCCAGCCAGGTCACACAGGTAATCATGCTGCTAGAGGCTTGAGGAGATTGTGAGTTATCTGGGGATGCCAACAGTGTGGCCATAAGTGGGAGACTGGACTTCCCAAGACAGGCTTGCTCACCAGTGACTCAGACCTGCCTTGGGGAGATCGAGGTAGTGGGGGATGGCTCCCCAAGAGTACTTAGCACTTCTGTAGGAACTTATTCCCGGACGTGAAGCCCAGGATGTAACACGACTACTCATGGACGGCCCAGAGCAAATAGCTGGAGGGGACAGCTGCCACGCTCTTGCTTCTGGGCTGATTGATGGAAATTTTGGCTTATGATTGTACATGGCAGGGACTAAGGGGTGCTGGACCACCCAGTCCATCTGCAAAGGAAGTCTCTTTGCTGGAGGCTGTTTTACCACCAACAAATGTGCATGCGCTCAGGGTGTATATTTATTATACTCTGTGTTATTCATTGCCTTTACAGACTAAAGCCTATGGTTAATGCTTGATGAACATTTAGATTCCCAAACCCTTATAACTCTCTCCACCCATCAACAAGAGACCATGTCTTGGAAACCACTATTCTAAATGCCCCAAATCAGTGTCCCTAGTTAGGTACTTAACATACCACCTTGTACTGATATTTTTACATTATGTATTTTTTGGTTAGTATGTTAGTATCCCTCATCTCGTACATGTGGATTGTAAACTCTCTGAAAAGAGAAATCATATATTACATTTTCATACCCAGGATGTTCAGTGGCAAGAACACAGCTTTGCAGAGAGCCATGCTAAATGGAGGGGGAAAAAATTAGTAAGCACCCACTCAGTGCCAGGAATTGTGGCAAATGCTTCACATTTACAGAGGACACTTAAGTTAACTTTACAACTTGCATTGTAAACCTTTCCTTTGTGCAGCAACAAAGGAATGGTTTTTAAATAGTGTAATCCCATCACCTAATCTCATTGCCTTGTCTTGGAAGGATTCTGGAGCACCGGTGTAAGCTAATCAGAGCATTGCACTCACCCAAGGGGTCATTAGATTAAGGCTAGGCATAAGACACAAAGTGGACCATCAGATTGAAAGGAAAGTGTTTTTGTTTTTGTTTTTCCATTTTGGGGGAAGGAAGCAAAGCTGTGCACAGCCAATTAATGTAAGGATCTAGATCCTTGAAGTCATTGAGCCATTAAACCAATCAATCAGACCTGAACTACTCTGTGGCAGATTCCCATATCTATCATCTACCTTTCTTGACCTGCTCTCTGCTCTGAAAGGCTGATTTGTATGAATGTGTGTAAGTGGCCGCTCTTCCCTCTGGCTTCCAGTTGGCTCTAACTAATGGGGGAACATCAGCAGGACACAGAAAGGAGGGAGAAGAGTAAGGTCAGCATATTTATTCTGAGACAATGTCCTGTCCTGGAATACCTTCTTTTCTGAGACTGTACATCCCTTTACTATCTAAACCAGCTTGAGTTTGTTTTCAGTTCCAGTGAAAAGTGTCCTGCTGATATATAGATATAGATATAGATATAGATATAGATATAGATATAGATATA